>NC_057811.1:276802559-276876128 GCF_018294505.1 Triticum aestivum
CGTGCCGACACGAGGGAGGGGGGCTGCTAGCTACTTCGCACTTTGCTAGGTGAACCTCGGTTGGGGGGCATGTATTCAAAGCTGAGGATTCCCTTCGTGCCAACACGAGGGAGGAGGGGGGCTGCTAGCTACTTCGCACTTTACTAGGTGAACCTCGGTTAGGGGGGAGGGGGCATGCATTCATAGCTTAGGATTCCCTTCGTGCCGATACGAGGGGGGTGGGGCAATCAATACCACGCTTCACTCAAACTAACCGTGTACCACGCCGGTGCCCCTGTCACGCACACATCCGCACAGTACAATGGGCTCCGCGAGGCCCCCCCTCTCAAAAATATCTGCCCGCCTCGAGGGTTTTTTCTATTTCATAACACATGGTTGTTATCTCCGGACCGTGTGCGATGTTTCTTGTTCCCAATACCGCCTGCATCCCTAGAAAATATCTACCCGCCTCGAGGGTTTTTCTGTTTCATAACACACGGTTGTTATCTCCGGACCGTGTGCGATGTTTCTTGTTCCCAATCCCGCCCGCATCCCTAGAAAATATTTCCCCGCCTCGAGGTTTTTCTGTTTCATAACACATGGTTGTTATCTCCGGACCGTTTGTGATGCACTATCAAAATTTTCAATAGCCCCGACATTTCACTCCCGTGTTTGAGTCCCGCGTAGTGAAATTTTCAGTACCCGCGTAATTTCCTCAAACACCCCCGCCCCCCTCCACACACAAACACACCAAAACCTCCTCGGGCGTGCGCGTGCACACACACACCCCTCCCTGCTTCGAAACCCTAGCAAGGTCCCCGACGCCGCTACCGCCGCCGCCGCAAGGCCTCCATTGTCAACATCTGCCGGTTTGCCCGTGCAGCTTACCCATCGATCTCCATACCTAGGTCGCCCTGAGTTTCTTAGATGATGCCTACCAAACGCCCCCTTTCCCACAGATCCCCATCCCCATCCCCATCCCCCACTCCAAAGCGGCGCAGCCTAAGCCCGACTACGCTTCCCGTGGAGCTCGAGGAGTGACTGGCCCAAAAGAGGTGTATCGTGGTTTCTTCGCCCGATGTCGCCGAGGAAGCTGACGACCATTACTAGTGGCAGGCACTCAAGCAACGAGCTAGAGTATGAACGCATGTCTCGGCCGTAGGTTACGACATCGAGGTCATCGACAGTGACGGCCTAAGGCTCGCTATGTCACAGGTTAAGTGGCCCACCCCCAACCCCTCGGGTTCAACCGTTGTCGATCTCATCAATGGCCCCGCCACTGATCTCCTCTGGCTCGCTGTCAACAATTTTCCATCCTACATCGCCATCGAGCCCCTTTTGTCATTTCTGAAGGACACATTCTGCGACGCTGGCTTGGTATCCACAGCTTCCAAGTCAGACCTCATCGACGGTGACCACGAGGAGGGCACCCTCTCCGGCTCTTCCAAGGGGAAAGAGCCCATCTGCTCTTCCAAGGGGAAAGCGCTCGTCTGCGACATCAAGGAGGGCACCCTACAACCATGCTCTTCCAAGGGGAAGGAGCCCATCTGCGACAACATGGAGCGCATCCAGGGTCCGTGCTCTTCCCATGGGAACTAGCCCATGTGTGACAAGTGAGGAAACCCATGATTTGTTTTGCCGTGCCTCTTCACAGGGGGAAACCCATGATTTGTTTTGCCGAGTCCCTTTTGTAGTGTAGTGAGAATATGTCCATTTTTAATTGCTATATCTAGTTGTTTGTAGTATGCCTTGTTTATTTCAGTTGTTTACAATGTGATGCTCTATATGTGCAATTATTTACTGCGCAGTACATTTCATCAATCAAGTTTTAAACATACCGATAGGAATGCATATATTTGCTTGCTGTTAAGCCTGTTATAGCTAGCATATGCCTCTTTTAAAAGTTTTTGATTGTTCGGTTGTTTGTAGTTAGCATATGTCCATTTTCAAATGTTATCTTTGGTTGTTCGTAGTATGCCTTGTTTATTCCAGTTATTCACAACGTGATGTTCTATATGTGCAAGTATGAACTGTGCAGTTCAAGTTCATCAATACCTATCGCGGGATATCCACGGCCACCTATGGGACCGGGTGGCCCCTTGCTGGTTCGGCGGGGGGGATGTCGCGTCGCACAAAGAGCAGAACAACGCGCGGCAGCATAGCAGAGAGCAGACAAGCAATTTACCCAGGTTCGGGCCGCCGTGAGGCGTAAGACCCTACTCCTGCTTTGGTGGATTGATGGTGGAATGAGTGTGATGGCGTGTAGTACACTTGTCCGGCAGGGGCCGCAGAGACTACGCGCGTATGGTGGCTTGGGTTCATCAACTTTCCAACCCCTCCTACGAGTGCCATGGGCCTCCTTTTATAGATTAAGGGGTCACCATAATGGAAAAGTGGTCATTATCCACTAATATGATAGCGAACAGTGCTATCATACCTAAATCTATGGGCTGGCAGGGCACATTAAATGGGCCACTTAGTGTCACATCACCGGTTGCCCGGCAAGGCCTACCGGGCTATCTTGCCAGCTCCTCACCTGTTCTCTTGACACGTCGTAGGACGGGTGTCATCTGCGGGTTTCTTCTGTAGGAAATGGCTGCCATGTGGCGAATGGCTGCCACTTAATCACCTTGCGGCTTGACACCGCACTGATCGACGATGTGAGTCGTGTTTGAGTGGTTGGTTGGGTGGTTCTGCCCCCGCGAGCCCCGGCAGGCTCTGCCGGGGAGTCTTGATCGCTCGTTTTTGGTGGTGGCCTTGCCCCTTGTCGGGCTCACCTGCCCAGCAAGGGAGGCCCTTCTCTTGCCAATATCTTGCTCCTCAGGCTCGATCTTGGTTCCTCTTGGCTGCATGTTGGTTCTTTGAATCTCTTGGACCTTCAACACTTTGGCTTGTCCGTGCACGAGTCAGGTGAAAATGTATGCCCCTGTATATTTCCCCCGACAGTACCAGTTTCAACAATACCACTATGAATGACTACATTTGGTTGCTACATCTTGTAGTTAACACGCCTTTCCACTTTTATTTAACAATAACCAGTGTACTTAGACCGGCACAATACCAGTTTGAATGACTGTGTTTGCTTGTTGTTAAATCTTAGGCCTGTTGCAGTTAACACACCTTTCCACTTGTTTTGCTTTACTAGTGTGCTTAAACCTGCACACTGAAGCTATCTTTTGGAGATTATTTTGTCTGCTATGGATTATTTTGGTTGATGTTTAGCCTGTTGTGCTTAACACGCTTCTCGCTGTACCTACACAGGACAATTTTGGGAACGACAACTATTTTCCATCGAGGTAGTTTCATCCAATGGCTTATATCTGCTCACTGTTCAGGATATCGGTAGCCGGTACCATATAGGCCGGGGTCTGATAAGGGACTAATCGGTGAATCGGACTTTTAACTAAATATATCTGCAACCCATTTATGTTTAGGTTAATTAGTGCCATATGTAATATATCTGAGGCTACATAGCAACATGCACTGTACTTAATGTCTAAATATGCAATCCTAGGCTACATAGCAACAAGGAAGAGTGTTACATTAATGTTCTAATGATGTCTAGATATACGTAGAAGAGCAGCAGCAACAACAACAAGAACAACACATCCCTGTTTGGATACTCAACTTAGCTAGAGGTTAGAGTTAGTTTCTAGCTCATGACTAACCCTGAACTAACTCCATCCAAAGAGTTGTTTGGATGGCAGGGTTAGATTGACAATAAATGCACTAGGAGAACTAGCTCCAATTAGCAACTCTTGGGTTGGATAGTTTTTTGCGTGGGTTATAGATGCAACTAGCTCAAACTAGCCCTCAAGGTTAGATATACTTTAGGGCTATTTGAGCCCGAACAAGCTCAAACTAACTGTAACCCATGGATACGGCAGCAGTTAATCAGCCGATAATTTGTAAGAATGCACTAAACTCTTTCCGACCCATAATATAACATGTTAATTCATCTAATATGTGAGTATATTGGATGTTATAAGATGCTCCCTCGGTTCCTAAATATTTTTCTTTTTATAGATTTCAAATGGACTACCACATACGGATGTATATAGACATATTTTACAGTGTTGATTCACTCATTTTGCTCCGTATGTAGTCACTTGTTGAAATCGCTAGAAAGACAAATATTTAGGAACAAAGGGAGTATCATAAAAGAGTGTTGTACTACATCATTGTGGAATTGATGTTTAGCTTCTAATATTAACTTGGTGCTTTTAGGTACATATGTCATTGGTAAAGATCCGTGATTCGACCGTTTTTGCGTATGGGGCAATGAGATATCGATGAACCAGCATCAAGTGAGGAAGCTGATAAAGATTGTTAGTAAAATGGGTCCAACGATGGAAATTAAACTATTTGTTTACACTTTATCCAAGACAAAAGCGAACTGCATGATGGTAAGTAAGAACTCTGCAGCCTTCTTTTTACTGCCCATAATGAGTTGTGTTAGATGACAATATCTGAATCTTTTTCCTTTGCAGTGGTTGCCAAAGCAGTTTACTCAAGAATACCTCTCAAACTACATGATTGGTGCGCATGCAAAGTTAAAGTATTTCTACCATAACACGATGATTATCTACATGTTTTCATGAAGATCGTGAAGGATGGGCGGTCAACCATCACAAGGGGTTGGACTAGAGTCGTGCGTGCCTTCTGCATGGAGGATGTCACAATGTGGGCATTCCGCTTCACCTTGTTCAGCAACCAAAATGTATTTCGCCTCTTTCTTTACCGTCTTTAATAGTACAAGCATACAAATGTGGTTCATCATTCTTTATTTGGTTCTTATGTAATTCTTGAACATATGTACCTAGAATCGAATAATGAATTGGTTGTTTGAACCTGATGGATATGAATAAAGTTGTAGCATACATTCAAATTCAAATTCAAATCTGGTACAATTTGAAATAGTAGCAACTAAATTATAGTGAAATTACGCTCTTCGGGTTGTTACGACACACACGGTTGGTAAAACACAAACGTTTGCGATATACACCATAATCCAAGACGGTTCACGGAGAGGAAACATGTGCAAGCATGCATGCAATTGTCGTTTGCAAGCGTGTGCGATGTCAGAAAATATCACAAATGGTGCGGGCAAACTAAACATTTGTGTTACTTGCCTTATCGTACACGATTCGCAACCATGAACTGTTTCTGATGAAGTATGCTCGTAAACGTTGCACCACAGAATAGCGTGTGCGATAGTTGTCGTGTACGACGATGTTATGACGGTTCGACATTTCGTAATCCTGTCCGACACTCGTACGACGATTAGCTAATCTTCTTAATATATAGTGAACCATTTGTGATGGGCCACGCATCATACACGTTCTATAATAGTGAACTGTTTGTGATGGGCCGCGCATCGTAAACGTAGCACCACAGAATACCGACTGCGATGGCAATGCGAGCAGAAACGAGTAGGACTACTGTAGGGTCCCTATCCCCAACGGTTTCTGGGTCGTGTGGGTAGGACCCCCCTATCGCCGTCACTCACTAGGCGACGGTTCCAAATGCCGTCGCCGAAAGGGGTTAAAAACCGTTTGTATAGCACCGACGCGTACTAGCACTGGTGCGCGTCGGTCCTAAACAAACGGTTTTTAACCCCTTTCCGCGACGGCATTTGGAACCTTCACCAAGTGAGTGTGTGCGATAGGGGTCCTTCCCACACGACCCAGAAACCGTCGGGGATATGGAGTAGTGATCCAGAGGCCTTCCAAAATGTAATCGTGTGCAATGCAGCACACACTAAATTCTTTCGCACGTGTGGTATCGATGATTAAGCGTTTCTAATGACGCAGTGAAACCATAGGTCTGTCGTAATGAACCGTTTGGGAAACAGTATGTAAGGCACACAGGCCAACATATGAACTGTGTGTGATTTGTGCCCTATCGCACACGAGTTTTCTGCGTAACCCGTCTGCCATGCTAGACTCCATTGCACACGTTTTCCAACAATTACCGTCTGCGATAATGTTCTATCACAAACAGTTTAGGAGCCCCTTAACACACATACAAGTGCTGAAGACCGTTTGTGATTGGTTAGGTATCACCGACGGTTGCCGCAAGAGTGACGTGTGCTTTTCGTTTGGGATCCCACACGTTTCCTGAAAAAATACGCTGGGATTGTATTTTGCATTGGCCACTGTTTACTCCCAGTTCTCGTGTGCGATAAAGCGATATCACAAATGGTTCCGGAGAACCTACGCACACGTAGTAGCGCCGCAAATCGTTTGCGATCTGCTGTGGATTACCGACGGTTCCGCTACGATTGACGTATGCTTTCCGATGTGGATCACACACACACATTTAGTTGAACCGTGTGCGGAGCAATTGCCAGGTTAAAACAAAAATATCCCATTTTGAATCGGCACACAAAAAGCAAATTCACCACAATATTCAATGGAACAATTAAACAAAAATATCCCATTTTGGATCGGCACGCAAAAAGCAAATTCGCCACAATATTCAATTGAACAAAGTGTCCACAGGAAGAACATTCATCAGATTTTGCAACAATTGTATGGTAGCTAAATTCCAATGATTTGTCCACACATATATGCATTACATAATTAATCATAGTGTATGAAATATGAAGACCTCATCGGATGGAAAACAATGGATCCATGCGTTATATGTTTAGTGGCTAACTCTTACTCAATGTTTCAGGAGAACGCATGCTGAAATCTTCATTATCACCAGTGGGATTGATGTAGTGATCCAGGAAGAAGTCGCTGATAAATCTCCGAACCATCAGCAATTCACCAGCCGGGAGCGGTTCAGGGGTCCTCGGTTTTAAGATGAGCTGCAGTATTTTTAAGATCAGAATGTGCCATATGAGTGGAGTAGAAGATATTAATTAAGATAGACTTACTGGTACTAATTCGCGAGGATCGTCACAACTATCAGCAGATTTGCAGATGGAGATCATGTGTCTGCAAACATAGTATCCACAAAGGTTGGTTCCTGCTTCTTGCTGAGGACACTGAAATTTTTTGTACAAAATTAGTCATGTATTTGTCCTGTTAGGAACAACCTAACCGGTGTTACATGTATTAGTTTTTCTTTGGACAAAATAGAAAGAGGTTTATTTAGAAGCTTGAACATTTGACTAGCATAAGGAAAGGTATTTGCAGACTGTAGGATAAATTTTCCGAAAATAACAGATTTCGGTGTGTTACCGGAGAAACGATCTCGTGCTGCACGGGTTGTTCCGTCTTGAACTGTTTCCCTGGTTTAGTTTTCCACAATGCGAGCACACTCGAAATGATGATGAATTTTGACAACATAAATTATTGAACCAGATATGAATGCAAATTAATTTCAACATCATAGAATTCAATACCTATCCAAGATTTTTTGAACATGCGTCAGATCCTGAGCATTTGTTGACTCCCTGAGAGAATCGGTATAGTAAACTGTGTTCTTGTTTGGAACAATGAATACCAATATCTAGTGATTGCTAGATATTAAGAAAGCCATGAACTTACGAATGATGTCGAAATCTGAAAGACAATCAGTGTTTGCGTGGTTGTTTACTTGACTTACCGTTCATGATATGGCCAAAGAAATGATTGTGCATGGGACGTGTTTTCGAAGATACGGAGGACCGTGTTAACGGCCTAGTCCCGTCGGTCCTTTTCATGTAATGTTGTGCCATTTGCTAATGCAGGATCTATGAAATACACACTCTCACTTTGTCTTCTCTGCGCGTTCAATCCCATCAGAGGAATAAAATGCAGTTAGTTGTTTATCTTTTACAGCCTTGTATGGAGAAGTTGATCAGAGTTTGTTAAGTACTTACAAAATCACGCATCTAACAAGAGTGGCATCGAGCACGTTGAAGTTGAAGAAGAGATGTACGTCCTCGAAACTCACAATGATGGAACCAGCATCGTGTCGGAAATGATCTCTGTTGTAGTGGACTAGCAATTGGTGATGACCTTCTGACATTTGATCCATGCAATATTCATGTAACTCACGGCAACTGGAGCTGCACTCATCAAAGTATTCGCCAACAAGAAATGGCTGGCCATGGATGTAATTGCGTGCTTCAAGTACGCCTGCTTTATTTTTAGCAAGCAACAAACGTACTTCTTCATCACCCATGGCGTCAGAAATAATATTACTCCCCTATTCGAACAAGCAGCTGTTAATTTGGTTGCGGGCGATGAGTGCTTTAAGTAAGAGGCAATCGTTCTCTTTCCTCTTCACTCTCCCGCTGCGCTTCCTCGTGGTCATGGGTGTAGCCTTTGTGGCCACTTCCTTTTGGTATTTGAAGCATTTCTGGCAGAACGTCTGGTTGCCTGCATGGTAGACTTCCGAGCAGACTGTGAAGCTTGGACGGACAGCTTAGCAGACGGTTTATCTATGCCGAACCACTGAGCTGGTAGTGCTGCTATGACGGACTACTGGGTTGTAGGAGCAGAGGCATCGGACTGCTGACCATGCGTTGAAGCTATGTCGGGTTTCTGCGCAGGTGGTGCCAACTTGTCGATGAGCTGAGGAGGCCGTGCCAACCGTTGGTTTGCTGAGGAGGAAGTGCTGACGCATTGGTATGCTGATCACGCGCCTGTGGACCGACGGACTGATGAGCAGTCAGTTCTGGACCTACAGACTGCTTAGCAGGCGGTTCCGAAGCATCAGACTGCTTAGCAGTCTGTTCCACCAGGTTGGTCTGTTGAGCATGTGCTGCAGCTGGGTCTCCCCCCGCTGCTTCCGGCATCTGAACCGGTGGTGCATCATCAGCAGTTGTAGGCCTTGCCCCTGGCTGCTTTGGGGCGGAGGATGACATGGCATGTACGCCAGAAAGTCGGTTCAGCTGATCATAGGTTGATGTATCAGCCCGCGAGAGCTGCTGTGGCAAGGAGAGCGTCACCGGTTGAGGGGCGACAGTGGTTTCTCTTGGTGGGGCTTCAGGAATCTCATCGATGAACTCTATTTCCTTTCGTGGCCACTGGATGTGATGTAACAGTGTTTCTCCCAAGGTCCTTTGCTCATCGAAGTCTCCTAGGACATTCTTCAGGGAAAATTCATTGAATCCAGGCTTTACTTCAGTCACGTAGCACTTCACACAGCCCGGCTTCAATGGCACATTGTCCAAGAAGAGACCATCTTAAAAGAAGGGTGGGCAAACCCAGGCTGTTGCACATTTTAATGTACCTTCATAATGTGTAAGCACGCCCTTCAGTCTGTCTTTCATTCCAGATAGATCAGATATAGCATCATCACAAGTAGTGCAGTCTCAGTGTCATTGGGGGCTGCTGATGCACAACTGCTCTTGTGTAGTGCTGTCGCGCAATAAGTAGCATCATCCATGCCCACCTCCCCTCCCATTTGCTGGCTATCTATCAGTGTTAGAGTCTTCTGCATCATCATTGACTCCTCAACATCCTTTCGAATAGCCGGATAAATCTCCTTCTTCAACTTTTCAAACAATGCATTCTGCTTCATTTCACTCCTTGCTTTTTTCATGCTGAGCCTCTCTACTTTGCTGAGCGTGAAAGCCCTCTTCTGCGGGACAATAATACCTATACCCCTTGCACGACCAGGGGGACTCTTTTGTGTCCAGAGCAATGGACAGAATATCACATGGCCTTGAGTTCCTATAGAACCTTCCAGGGATCTTGGAAGCCTCTACAATCACTTCATACAGTTTGGCGTCATGTGTGTTTTCAAAGTAATAAGTTCCATCATCACGCCTCTTTGCACGTGCCCGCAAGTAGTCTCTGGCGCGTTCACCCCTGATTCCACTAAAGGCCGGATTCCCACCCACCGCTACTGCTTCTTTGTCCTCCTGTTCCCATATCAGTTTCATGCCGTAGTATCCTGCCACACCCATACGGTGGGGGTGTATGTTCTTCTTCTAAAGTTCCGATTGCTAGAAACTCTTCTCAGCAAACTCTGGAGTTGCCCTGACCCTTTTGAATTTTGCCAAGTCTACCTTTGTAATTTGGGGGTATGCGGGGATTGGGTCCTTTCCTTCACTCAAGTACTTCTTGTATAGCACATGCTTCCAATTTCTCCAAGCATCCCTAGCCTTCTTCAGTGCAGCGTGTTCCATCTGCATTCTCCACTGCTCTGGAATGTTGAAGTGATCCATGGTCTCCCGAACTATCCTTCGCTGTGTTTCTGTGTCAGCCTTCCGAAACCCCGGAAGATTAATGTTGAGCCTTGCCCTGCCAACAAATCCACACACACTCCTGAACCTCGTGTGTGCTTTATCTGGTTTAGTTGGAGCCTAGGACTTTAAATCAATCTCGGTTACTTTATATATACCTTTAGGCTGGTGTGTTGGCTTCCTTGGAGCGTTCCTCCGTGTCCTGACCGGAAGGGTAATTGCTGCAGCTCTATCCCGTTCAAGACTACTTGATCCCACACAGTCTGCTGAAGACCTAGGGTTGTCCGAATCAGATGAAGATACATGGCCTGAATCAGTGCTGTCGCTGCTACTCGTCATCTACAGAGAACATATGGGAAACTCAGGAAAGGAGGATAAGCATAAAACTAACAACTTGGTATCAAGCTTTCTAAATATGCCATGCAATAATTTAGAAAATGTACGGCTAATTTGTTAAATTTGTGTGACCCGGGCGCCCGCGATCTGTAAAGAGGCAGTAACTTATTGGAACAAATACAACTTATATGTAGTAAGGAAGGAAGATAATGAACATATATACCCTCTCCGTTATTTTATAGCCAATTTGGGAACATACGGAACGAAATTGGAAGAGGGATTGCGAGGAAATATGCCTAACCGCGATGGAGAGCAGTAACTAACAGGCTTCTTAATGCAAACCCGGTTGGACCATAGGAGAGGCGAGGGTTACTGCATCGATATGCTCGAGGGTGGCTAGCGAGAAACCAAGACGGCGAGGTGCGGGCCGCCACGTGTTGGGAATGGCAGTGGAGGTAGGCTTGACGCCAAAGAGCGGGCACACGGCCGGGGTGAGCACGGCTGCACCGGAGAGGGTTCTGCTGTGGATCCGGGGGAGGGGGGAGCTGGCGAAGGAGATTGGGTGGACTAGTTGAGTGAAACGCAGGCGGACGGTGGGGGGGTGTTGGCGGCCTAGGTGAAAAGGGTGAAAAATATCCCCGGTCGCCGCGCGCGCGGAAAGGCCTATGCAAACGGTTGCCTCTTAATGCTCGTGTGCACAAACAGAATAATTTTGTTTGAAATGAAGACATACTAATATTTAAATGAAGACGTGAGTTCATTGTTTCACCTCTAAATTTTTTGCACATAAACCAATCACAATTTTACCACAGGTTTGATTTGCTGGTGCATTTCAGGTCTTGTGTGCTATACGTAAGACATTTTTTGGCATTTACTGTGCATGTTGGCATATAAATCAATTCCTAGCCGAACTGCATTTCCTGTCGAAAGGGATGAGGATTGCCATTCGATCGGGAAGCATGCAACGGTGCAGACTTACGATCCATGGGGTTTGGGTTCTGGCCAATCAGAACGCACGACTCAGATCACGCGCGCATCGAGGGGGGCATCGGCCACGGTTTGGTAGGCACACGGCTTTCGTGTGTGAACCGTGTGGTATTTGAAAAAAAAATTGGAGGGGCTATTTCAAAACATGTACATGTGTTGTCGAAAGGGATGAGGATCGTTGTTCGATCAAGGAGAATCCAACGGTGCAGACGTACGATCCGTGGGGTTTGGGTTCTGGCCAATCAGAATGCACGACTCAGATCGCGCGCATGGCAGAGGGGTGGGGGTGCATCGGCCACAGTTTAGTGGACAGACGGCTTTCGTGAGTGAACCGTGTGCTCTTTGAAAACAGTTACATTACCTAACATCATATTTTTGTTTGAATGAAAACATGAGTTCATCGTTTCGCCTCCAATTTTTTTCCACGGTAAGAAATCATGAGTATAGTGAAGAGTGTCATATACTAGTATCATGAATATACAATACATTTGATACTGGTGTATGATACTACCTTTAATTAATTATAGTGCATAGTATAATACATAGAGTATAGTATCATATAATAGATCATATTTATTGCCATGCATGACACAAATTAGCATCGCATTTAACATGATACGGTATCTACCTACTATATGTTACTCTAACCCTTTTTATATATATTTAATTCTTTGCCACATCAGCATACTTGCTATTTCCGAGTGCATGACATCGTCGGCTATGATACCACCACTATGGCCAGCCTTATATAGTGGGGAGTATCATATACTATACATATAGTATCATGCATATGATACTAGTGTATGATACTACGTGCGTACCTTCATAGTGCATATATAGTATCATAGAGTAGTACTAGCTCCCTCTGTAAACTAATATAAGAGCGTTTAGATTACTAAATAGTGACCTAAACGCTCTTATATTAGTTTACAGAGGGATTATATATATATCATAGATGACCGTATTTATGCCCATGCATGACACATAGTAGTATAGAATTTATTATATATATATATATGTATATATATATATATGTTACGGTATCTACCTATGTTACTGCTTCTTTGCCACATCATCATATTTTGTATTCCCGGTTGCATGATACCGGCTATGATACCCCCACTATGGCCACCCTAATAAGGCTGGTCGTAATATGGGAGTATCAAGCGGTATGATGTATGCCAACTAGACTCTTTGGATGATGTGACACACAGTTGAATGATGAAAGAGAGGGTGTGTGGTATCATATCATGATACTGTATCATATTAAATGTTGTACTACTTTGTGTCATGCATGGTAATTAATAAGGAACCTAAGATACTAACTTATGATACTATGCATGCACGCATTACGGAAGTATTGCCGACCATATACTAGTATCATGCATATATACTCCCTCCTCTCCGGTTTATAGGCTTATCTCAAAATTTTAGTTTTTCCATTTTATAAGGCTCCATTTGGTTGTTCCCCATCACATGTCCAGATTCCAAGGTGCATTAAATCATTGCATGCAAGTATTAAGAGAAAGTTGACCAATGCATGTACTTTATATATGCATGCATGTATTGCAATTAATACATTGGAAAACATAAATTTTTGAGGAAAATAAAAGCATTAATTTGGTGTTTTTGCAAACTACAAAAAGTATTCCACCACTCACCATCTACCTTGGTTGGTGAGATTTTTGAATTGAGCCCTATAAGGCTGGTTGTAATGGGGAGTATTATATATACTAGTAGTATCATGCATATATATTATAGTGTAGCTAGGATACTACTTCCGTAATGCATAGTATCATAAGTTAACATCTTAGGTTGCCTTACTAATTGTCATGCATCACACAAAGTAGTAGTACAACATTTAATATGACACGGTATCATGATATGATACCACATCCTCTCTTGTGTGCCACATCATCCATAAAGTCTAGTTGGCATGCATGATACCGCTTATGATAATACCGTTACAACCAGCCTAAACCGGAAAGGAGGGAGTATGAGACTAGACACAATGGAGAGTAGTACACTAGTAACATACACATGTCCCTAGACTATATATGTTACTACCTTCATAGTGGGTAGTAACATAAGTGTAGTTTCATGCAAAGCTTCATTTCTTAGGTCACAGACTCATATTGCATTGGGACATGTGATGCTACAGTAACTAGCTAAGTTACAGAAACTATCTCTCTCCACATTAACTTATTGCCACATAAGCAAGTTTGCTGAGTTGGAGTCGGTGTTACTGCTGAAGTTACTCCCACTTTGCCTAGTCTGATACTAGCTAGTCGTCTGTGATATACTAGCTACCTTGCTAAGAGCATGGTTAATAATACAGCCAAGGGTAGTCTATAAGGAGTTGCCATGTCATATACAGCCAACCTCTTAGGGGGCATGTTACTCCCCACTATAGAGGTAGTAACATCACATGTACATATCAAGGCAAGATGTGTCTATAGCCTAATAAATGAAGTGTTGCATGTTACCACACATATATGTTACTCCCCACTATAGAGGTAGTAACATAGAATAGTAACACATGGGCATGTTACTAATCTATGTTACTACCCATTGCGGCTAGTCTGAGTAACATCACACATCTCAAGGCAAGATGAGTCTATAAGTGTTGCATGTTACTACACATATGTTACTCGCCACTATAGAGGTAGTAACATAGACTAGTAACATTCTATGTTACTATCCATTGTCGCTAGTCTTATGTCACTCTATTGTGTACTTACTTGCTCTAATGCATAGTATAATAGAGTAGCTAGCTAGTATCATATGTAGTACTTTATTTATATTGTCATGCATGACACATAGTAGCATAATATTTATTATGATACTGTTTCATGATATGATACTTAACCCTCTCTTTCTTCATTTAATTAATTCTATGACAGCTCATCAAAATTGCCTAGTTGGCATGCATGATACTAGCTATGATACCCCCTTACTAGCAGCCTAGCAAAGGTGTACAGATCATTTGTGCGTCGCTTTGTGAGTTTTCATCCATTTGTTCGAGAAGCGGGGAGAAGTTTCAAACATTTCGGCCGCGAGGCGCGGCCACTGGCGTAGGCCTAGTTGGTATTTTAATTCAGAAAATTTAGATGGAGTTTGGACATCATCAAAATCAATGTGTGCCTGTGGCGTCCTCTCACGACCCCGTGGAAAAAAATTGGTAAAGTTTGGCACAAGTTTTGATGACCACTCCTTCCAAACCGGAGCATCTCACATGAAGGATCATGGTTTTCCAAAAGGAGACGTGTCAATTCAAACTCCTGTGGCCGGTGACTTCATCGTTTGGCCTGATAAAAATTTCCACGGTACGCAATCACAATTATACCACTGGTTTGATTTTCTAGCGCATTTCAGGTATCGATAGCTATATTTAAGACATTTTTTGAGATTAACGTGCATTTTGTGCATAAAAATAAAATTACAACCGAACTGCATGTGTTGTCGAAAGGGATGAGGATCGCCGTTCGATATGGGAGCATCCAACGGTGTAGACGTATGATCCGTGGGGTTTGGGTTCTGGCCAATCAGAAAGCACGACTCAGATCGTGGACGGGGTGGCGGGGTTTGGTTGGCACATGGCTTTCATCAACGAACCGTGTGCTAGTCGCAAACCAGATTGCATATTTTTGTTCACACATACTGTAGTGCGATCCATTAAGTGTGCTACCTCTATGATATAATAATAATAATAATAATAATAACAAAAAACAGTTCATATTCATTGCCTGAGCTGACAGCATATCAAGGTCAACATATTAACGTTTCTTACATCAACAGAAAACCGGGCATAACTCAAAAATTCAGTACATGCGACAGTTCTAAATTGAACGAATTAAGTTGCAGGGTAGGCATAAAGACTAGTCTTACGGCTTAATTCCCATGTACATGGGGGAACTGGGATCATTAAGTTGACCCCGGATGAACTTGGGGTTTTTGATGATTTTACGCTTCTCTGTTGTACTGGTGCGTGATCCCTTGGTTGGCAACTCATCAAATTCATCGTACTCGTCCTGATCGGCAACATCGTCGACACCCAGTACCCTTATCTTCCCATGCATTGCTAAATGGTCGTTCTTATGCAAGGGATCTTCCACAAAGAAAATCTGGGTAGCATCGCTGGCAGGAATGAATGGGTCCGTGTGATATGCCATCGTTGTCCTGTTAACACAGGTCTTCCTGTACTCATCAATCCTTACCTGACCAAGAGGGATCCATGCGCACCTGAATAATGCCACCTTAACTTTCACATAGTCATGCTCCCAAATCTCTTTGATGGTTCCATAGTATACCCTTTTATCAGCTTCATTTACAGTCATGCATTCTATTCGAACAGAGCTGTTCTGATACGAGGTCTTCTTATCACGTTCCTCAGTGTAGAACGTGTATCCATTTATGTCATATGCTTGGTACGTCAACACCGTAGGTGATGGCTTTTGTGCCAACCACGTAGCAATGTCATCGATGGATCCTTGTGCCAAACGATTCTTCAGCCATTCGGCGTACTTCTTAGTGTGCTCCTTCATCTCCACTTCCGATGAAGGCACCATTGGTAAGAAGCTTTGGCATATCTCCGCCAAATGTTCTTCAGCATAAGCGATGAGAACTGGGCTGTTAAGCAGTACCGTCAAATGGGCTTTCTCTGCCAATTCTCCGGGTGCAGCCAATTGCGTGCCAGCAAGGACCGGCTTACCTTTCAGCCTTCCCTCGTGGCGAGAGAGGGGCAAACCTATAGGTCTTTGTTTCACGTATTCGGTGCAAAACTCAACCACCTCCTCCATGGTATAACCTTGTAGGATGCTTGCCTCTGGATGGTTTCAGTTCCGATAAAAGCGCTTCAGTATTCCCATGAACCGCTCGAAGGGTTACATGTTGCGAAGAAACACAGGACCACAATACTTTATCTCGTCGACAAGGTGTACAGTGAGATGGACCATGACATCAAATAATGACGGTGGGAAAAACATCTCTAGGTTGGACAATATTCTTGCAATATCATCTTTCATATGATCCAACTCTTTAGGATCTACAACTTTCTGCCATAGTTGGTTGAAGAAATCACAGAGGTCAATGAGTGTGTTTCTTATATCTTTGTCCATCAGATTCCTGATGGCCACCGGGAGGATTTGTGTCAACATTACGTGGCAATCATGTGACTTCATGTGTCCCAACTTCATTTTACCTAAGCCCACATCCACGAGACTTCTGATGTTTGCACAGTGGGAAGAGGGTGTCTTAACTGACAACAAATAGGTGAAGAACTGTGTTTCTTCTTTTGTACTGAAATTGTAACTCTGGCGAGCTTTGATGAATTTGTCATCATCTTATGCTTCACTCTTGCATTGTGATTGATCAGCAAGCATATCGAGCCGTGAACCGTCACCATCCTTTTTTTTAATTTAAATCTTGAGCAGAGTACCAAGGATGCTTTCACATACGTTCTTCTCTACGTGCATGACATCGATGCAGTGACGTACACGTAGAATCTCCCAATAAGGTAATTTCTAGAACACCGATTTCTACTTAAACACTTGATCCTTGGGTGCTAGTTTCGCCATCAAAGGGTGGTTCTTGCCAAGCACAACATTAATTTTTTTAGCCATGTTGTGGACCACCTCCCCTTCATAGGGTCTTGGGCCCTCAGCTGCCTCTGCCGTACCATCAAATTCAGCTTTCATCTTTCGGTATGGGTGATTTTTTCGTAAGAACCTACGATGACGCAAATACACTGTTTTACACGAGTTGGGAAGTCTTATGCTAGTTGTCCTATCCATGCATGTGACACACCCTACATCTCCCCTTGTTTTCTGCCCTGATGTGTTGCCTAATGCCGGCATATCTTGAATTGTGTGCACCAGCATCGCATGTAGATCGAAAATCTCATTTCTGTAAGCATCATAACATTTTACAGCAGGCGCATCTTTCCACACTGTCAGCAGTTCTTCTACCAGTAGCTGAAAGTAAATGTCGATGTCATTTCCAGGTTGCTTCGGGCCTTGGATAATCATTGACATCATAATGTATTTTTTCTTCATACACAACCAAGGAGCTAGGTTATATATGCACAGAAGCACCGGCCATGTGCTGTGATTGGTGCTCATATCGCCAAAAGGATTCATCCCGTGAGTACACTCCCCGAGCCTTATACTTCTAGGATCCTTGGCAAATTTTTCAAACTTGTTGTCGATTAATTCCCACTGAGCCCCATCTTTCGGGTGCCTCATAAACCTATCTGCAATTCCCTCATCATGATGCCACCGCAACCTCTTTGCCTCTCTAGGGTTTGCAAACAAACGCCTCAACCTTGGAATTAAAGGCAAGTACCAAACAACCTTGAACTGGATTCCTGTCTTAATCTCATCGTCCAATTTGTACTTGTCCTTTGCTCACCTGCGCTTGTATCGTGCATGCTTGCATGTGGGACATGCATGACAATCTTTGTACTCACCACGGTACAATATACAATCATTCACACAAGCTGTATCTTCTGTACTTCAAGTTCCAATGGGCAAACAATTTTCTTCGCTTCATTCGTGCTTCTGGGGAGCACATTATCTTCCGGAAGAATATCTTTGAAAATACCTAAGATCTCTGTGAAGCCCTTGTTTGATAGATCGTTTGCTGCTTTAAATCTGAGAAGCGCCAGCGTGGCACTCAACCTGGAATATTTCTTTTTGCAACCTGGATACAATTCTTTCTCGGAGTCCGCATCAATGGTTGGCAAATCCTTGTACCCAATCAAATCATTTTCTGGGCCCTCGAAATCTGCAATCATAGCAGCAAAATCTGGCATATCAAGATCGTCGTCATCTGTGTTGACGTCTTGGTTTTCCAGTGGGCGTTTCGGCTTTCCGGTGTTCCATTGGTAGCTTGACGCCTCTGCCTCGATGTTAGATTAAACATCCATGTGACACTAATCGGGGTTTGACATCTCGCTGCCCTGGGTATCTTCATCCATGACCTCCTCTTCACCGTGTCTGGTCCAACGTGTATATCCATCCATGAATCCCCTAGAGACTAAGTGCATCTGGACATCTGCAACTTCATGTGACTCTGTATTGGCACAATCAGTACATGGACACTGGATGTAATCTGCATCACCAATTCTCCTCTTTGTACTTTTAGCCAAATTCATGAACTCTGTCACGCCACTGATAAAATTTGCGGTTTTCCGATTGTTCGTCCATCGAGATCGTTCCATCTGCAGCAGATGAATGGTAATTAAAAACAAAACAACAACATTAATACACGGATTAACTACTGCCTAGAGATGCGTGCATAAATCACAAGGTTTTATTTTAATTATTACTAAGGGTGCTCTATGTTGTTATCCAGACGTGCAATGACAAAAATTAATGGCCAGTCAATTTACATGCAGAGTACTAGTACAACACTACACTTAGGAATTGAATACCTTAATTAAGGCACTCATGAAAAGAATACCTTAATTAATTAGCCGCGCGGCGACCTCCACCCAGCAGATAGACAAGCGCGAAGCGGCGGCACACCGAGACAGCAGGGTCGAGGAGCAAAGCTTAGTGCGGCTGCCGCCTGAAGTTCGACCTCCACTATCCCGCCATCGACCGCGATGGATGTGCTCGAATCACACCGCCGCCGACCTTGATGGTTGAGCTCCTCCTATCTCCCGCCGCAGACCGAGGTTTGACCTCCTATGACGCTGCCACCGCCCACCGACCGAGGATTGACCTCTTCTCCGGTAGCCGCTGCCTAGGCCGCCGCCGCCAACTCTATATGCAGAGCGGCTGTTTTTTTACGGATATCCGTGGAGCGGCTGTTTACATGGTATCTCATCGTAACTCAATTATATGGACAGGGTAGTACATCACATACGGTTATGTAATGGCAACCATGTCTAACCTACATTGTCTTCTCACACGGTTTGGTGCAGAAATCGTGTGTGACATTGTAATACCTAACACAAACGACATGTACAAACAGTGTGCCGTATACAACATATATATAGTGCCATTAGTAGTTCCCGACCGTTAGCTCATCTCCACAGTTTCCCCATTTCCCCCAAATCCCTACATAGCCTCCAAATTCCCTCGCGTGGCGCTGACATTGGGGGAATGCGGACGAGTGGTGCTGATGGTTTGTGTGTGGCTGCTCCTGCTCGTATCACCGCCACGACGGGGGTCGCCGCCGAGCACTTGCCTAAGGTCATCAGAAGGCATGTGTACTATGGATCCGAATCGTCCAGTCAGGTTCCAATCTATCCCGATCTTTTTTAGCATGTCCAAAGTATAGATCCTTGCTGAATCCGTCCTGAATGACCCCCCCAGGAAAGAGATCTGCCGCCGGATCTGGAGCTTGACTCCAGACTCCCGCAACACGAGTTCGACTCTGAGTTTTGTGCTACCGAGAAGTACCAAAAGCTGAGTTGTCTGCATGGGCACACTCCCGTTCGACATGCATGCACGGAGGGATTCAACATTGGCAGGCAGTTTCTCAGTTTCCCCTTAGAGGTTAGTGCTAATTAAGTTCATCATTTTACTTCAGTTAATGCCACCGCTCATCCAGAATACTATTTAACATTGGCAGGGATATGAGGCTTGTGCCTTTGTTAACTGGCTGGATGAAGAATGGCATGGCAGGGCTCGGAGTGTTATCACCAAGCTCGTAGAAGATAACGTAAAGCTGAAGAAGAAACTGGCTGATCTGGAATGTACAATCAGTACGATGAAGCAAGAAAGAATCAATCACAGGCAACAGATGAAAGCAAGAGACAAGAAGGCATGTATAGTTGTGGTTGTCGCATTAGCCATGTTCTATGTGCTGTTTGCAATGATGATTAGGGGTTTTGTTTGACGATATTGCTAAAGCACATTCAGATGTGCTCTAAGTAATGCACATCTAGGTCCTATGCCATTGATGTTACGTGAAGATTCGTACAAATATTTTTCTTTGTCTTTTTTCTTTTCCTTTCTAGTTTGATTATTACTGGCTTTATCAATAAGAAGAGCTCAACTTATTGCTTGCCAACTGTCCTACTCCGTTCGTACCGGTACCGGTGCATAATCCCAAAACTCGTTCCTTGTTTTTTTCCTGAAAAAGGAAACCAGCCAAATAGCCAATAGGAGTCCTGCACAACCCCGGGAATTTGGAGCGAGTGGGTACAAATAATTGCGGTTGATTATATCAGCGGTTAGATAATACGTCAACCCCCGCTTCAATTGGTAGTTCCTCTTCTCTGCATACCCCGCTTAAATGTCCACCATCTTCATCGTCCCCGGCAGGCAGTGCTACACACTCGCACACACTCTGCAGCCATGTCGAGCGATAGCGAGGACAACAGTTCGGCCAGCAGTCTGGCGCCCGATGATAGGTCAACATCGGAATCATCCCGCTCGTCTTCCATTAGTCCGGCGTCGAGCCCAGTCCTCGATTATATCCGGTTCATGGAAGGGACGCCGCCTCCGAAGTCTTCAGACGACAACCAGACGGACAAGGAGCTGTCGGAGGACGAAGAAGAGGACGACGATGATGAGGAGGAGGAATGGTCGAACAAGGAGGAGGACGACGACGACAGCAACGACAATGACGATGGCGGCGGTGATGAAAAGCCAACGGTTAGCGGCAAGAAGCGTCCTCGCCAAGACGATGTCGCGGGTCACCCAACAAGAACAACAACAAGAAGGACTAAATTAAGTAGACTGTATATATCTCTGTTTATCCTGTCAATCTCATCGCAGATGGTTAGTAATATGTATTCGACAGAGATCTTCTACATTATCGCCAACAGGTTGGTTTGTTGAACTGTGTGCCCTGATGAGCACACAATTCACAAAAAAGACCGTATGGGCTATCTATAATGATCGCACACAATTCTGATTATCGACCTGTTTGCTGGGTATCACACAGATCTTGTTATGCCGAATCGTTTGTGTTCACCTCACTCATCGCAAACGGTTCATCGGAGTGAACTGTATGCCGTATATCGCACACACCTTGATCTGGCTGCCCGTTTCTGTTGTTCTGGCTCATCGCAAACAGTTCATATAGATCAACCGTATGCCCATCATCGGACGCACAATTATAATCTGAAGAGTGTTTGATCTATCATTCATCGCAAACGTTTTGAATCATTTCTGACGGTTTTCATACAGCACCGTTTGCGATTATTGCATCGCACACAGTTTCTCGAAGGGTCTCTGATCGTAGTGTCGCGTTAGCAGCATCCTGTAGTAGTGTAGTGTAGGGACTTCCTAGATATTTGTGCTGGTTGTGTTTTCAGGGAACGAACTCTTGGACAAGCTGAAGAATTATTGAATGATATATTGAAAAATTATGATGATTGGACTCTTCCTGAACCACCAGCTAAACCCACTCCAAAGAAGAGTGGTATATTATATCTTAGTCCTGAAGATATGCAAGAGGCAAAGAAATCTATGAAGGAAAAAGGTATTAAAGCTGAGGATGTTAAAATTTTACCTCCTATTGAAGAAATACATGGGCTTAATACCACCACCACTTCCTAAGGTGGTAGAGGTAAATTCTCTAATGAAGTTCAATGATAATGACAATCCTCACAATATGCACCCTAGACAATGCCTTTATGAGTTTGAAAACTATATTAGAAAACAAGATCACTTCAATGCAAATGTTATGAAACAATTGAAATACAATTCTAATATGATTGCTCACTTGAGTTACTTGTTATTTAGAATCTCAAATGATGTTTGAGGTGTTTGAAAGCACGCTTCTATGGTACAAACTCAGTTAGGACAAGTTGCTAAATCTCAAAGAGAATTGCTAGATGAAATGAATAATAATATACATGACTTTGCTATTAAAGTTGCAACTAGAGGAGGTAAAATGACTCAGGAACCACTTTATCCCGAGGGACACCGAAAAAGAATTGAACAAGATTCACAAAAAAATAACATTGGTGCACCTAGTCCTTCTAGAAATAGAAAGAAGAAGAAAAATGATAGGACCTTGCATGCTTCTAGTGAACTTGAAATAGAAAAACCTCCTGATAATGATAATGAAACTTCTATCTCTGATGCTGAAACTTAGTCTGGTAATGAACACTCACCTTCTGATAATGAAAAACATAATGATGAGGGTCATGAAGATGCTCAACCAAATAATAAAGAACCATAGAATGATGTTGAGATAGAACCACCTGTTGATCTTGATAACCCACAACCTAAGAATAAAAGATATGATAAAAATGACTTTGTGGCCAGAAAACACGGTAAAGAAAGAGAACCGTGGGTTCAAAAACCTATGCCTTTTCCACCTAAGTCAACTAAGAAGAAAGATGATGAAGAATTGGAACGCTTTGCTGAAATGCTGAGGCCCGTCTTTTTGCATACTCGCTTGAGTGATATCTTGAAAATGCCTCCTTATGCAATGTATATGAAAGACATCATCACTAATAAGAATAAAATACCGGAAGTTGAAATCTCCACTATGCTTGCTAATTATACTTTCAAAGATGGAGTAACTAAAAAACTTGGAGATCCGGGAATACCAACTATACCTTGCTCCGTCAAAAAGAATTATGTGAAAACTGCTTTGTGTGATTTAGGAGCTGGTGTTAGTGTTACGCCTTTCTATTTATATAAAAGACTTGATTTGAATAAACTCACACCTACTGAAATATCTTTGCAAATGGCTGACAAATCAACTGCCATACCTATCGGTATCTGTGAGGATGTGCCCGTTGTTATTGCTAATGTTACTATTTTGACTGACTTTGTTATACTTGAGATGCCCGAGGACGACAACATGTCGATTATCCTTGGTAGACCCTTCTTGAATACTGCAGGGGATGTTATTGATTGCAATAAAAGCAAGGTCACTTTTCATATCAATGGTAATGAGCATAAGGTGCACTTTCCGAAGAAACAATTCCAAGTGAATGGTATTAATGCTATTGAAAAATCTTCGACAATCACTATTGGAAATTTTCAAATACCTCTACCTATTGTTAAAAATAAATATGATATGCTTATTGTTGGGGACATTCATATCCCCGTTGAGGTAACTTAGTGATATACGATAGTTCTTCGGTTTCATGCTAATCGAAAGTGGTTGTTAATAAGACTTGATCAACCTTATTAATGGATCATTTTTAGCGGTATGAAGTTGATGAATTTAGTAAGCACTACCTTGTGTCCCTACCTTTTGTTTTCTGTTTTTATTAGTTAAATAAACAAAAAAGCCATGTTTTGTCTGTTTTCTGAATTTCCCGTGCAATAAAAAATGACCCAAAAATAAAAGTTCTCAGAATGCTCTGAAAATTTAATATGATTTTCTTCTGAATATTTAGGAATTTCTTGTGCAAATAATATCAGAGGGAGGTGCACGAGGTGGGTACATCCCACCTGGGCGCGCCAGGACCCCCAGGCGCGCCGTGGTGGGTTGTGGTCCCCACGTGGGCCCCCTCACTTATCTCTTCACACCACATTATCACTTACCTTCAGAAAGATTCTCCATTTCTCTCTCTCTCCCGTGTTCTTGCTCTCAAACCCACAGATTTCGATATCTTTGCTCGAAGCTCGTTTTCGAAACTGTTTCGGGGGATTGTTGCTTGGTATGTGACTCCACTGTTGGTCCAATTAGTTTTTGTTTTACTGGTTTATATTTTGAATAATTAGCTACTCCTGGTGCTACTATAGATGAGCTTGCATGTTGAATTCTTAGAGTTCTAAGTAGTTTGAATGCTTGCTATGGCCTCTATGCATCCCTATGAGTAGTTGCTATCAATTTTGTGAAGTTTTGTTGAGAAAAATTTGTGGACTAATTTTTTTAGAATTTTGTTCATAGGAAAAAGATGAACATCTATAGGAAGTTTGCTTCTAAGAAGAACTCCAAGGGTGTTATTGGGGAGTCATCTGACTGTGATCTCCATCCTCTGAGGTTGGCGGAGGTATGGCCGTGCGAATGGCCGCACACCCAGTTCATGGAAGAGGCTGGAATCCTTCAGGAGTTCACACAAAATGCTGCTAATGCCGGCCTCACCGACTTCATCGCAGCTGAATGCGAACAGTATCATCTCCTCACAAACATCTTTGTTCAAAGTTTTACTTTCCTTCCTAGGAATAATCCTCCTGAAGTGCGGTTTGATTTATATGCTGAAACCCATCAGATACCACTTACTAAGTTTTGTAACATATGCATGACCCCTTCTGATGGGAGCTTAGACGAGCCTAGGCCGGCTCAGTTTCAGACCTTTTATCGTACCTTGACGGTGGGAGATGGAAGAGGGGTGTCATCTATCACTACTGCAGGTTTGAATTTTCCTGCTGTTCATTACTTTGATCTTTCCATTGCAAAATGCTTGCTTGCTAGAGAGAAGGTGGGTGCACTCAGTTCACCAGACCTTGTTGTTTAATGTCATGCATTAGAGGGCGACAACACTTATAGCTTGGGAGCTATTGTGGCTCATCGCCTCCACATTAATAAGTCCAAGGGTAAAATACATGGTGGGATTTTCGCTACTCGCTTGGCGGCTCACATCGAGGTTGAGATACGCCTTCATGATCACCCTCTGACCAAGGTTTACCTAGACCGTGCAGCAATGCAACACCACCATTTTAAAGCACGAGATTACCCTGACATTCCTATTCCTTATAACCTAGTTTTTGGCATTGAAACTCGTGATATTATTCTGTTGCCTGCTCCTGCTTTGTTTGATGCTGTTGCCAGGGGCGGACATAGGATTATGCCTGCGGACATCATCGCCTACCGGAACGATCAGGCTGCTGCAGAGGTAGAGGAGGAGCCTCAACAGTGGGATGAGTGGATTCCCGCTCCTCAGTACCCCAACTACCATCCAGTCTACTCATTGACCGCCAAGTTAGGCTAAAAGCCTAAGCTTGGGGGAGTACGTGTTTCTCACCGACATTACATTCATGTTCACTTATTTCATCTGTCGGTGTTCACACTTTTTCATTGTATTATCCTTGCTTAAATTAATTTTCTTGCTTTCCTCTTGTGTGTTTGAAAAACTTTAGAAAAACTAAAAAATTAGTTGTAGTTAGTTTACTTTCTATGCATGCTTAGTTGTAATAGTAAAAATAAAATCCAAAAAGATTTCCTAGTTCTTCTTTTGCTTGCTGGGAGCTTTCGCGTGTAAATAATTTTTCTTGTTTTTGCTTTTCCCTTTTATTTGCTTGTTCAAGAAAACCAAAAACTCTAAAAAAAATCCAATGTGTTTATCTGAATTTCTTTTCTTTTATTCGAGTTGTATCGAGGAGAAGACCACGATGAAAATGTTGAGTGGCTCTCATATGAATAACTTTTGATCTAAGAAAGAGCCCATTTTACCTTGTCTTCTCCTGTTGAATAACATGTTTCCAGATTCCACCTTAGTCCACGACACTCTTGCACTATTATTATTTTCATATCGTTCGGTCGTGCAAGTGAAAGGCAATAAGGACGATACTCGATGAACTGGCCGTGGCAGAGAGAAACGGGTATGAACTCGACTTGTTCTGTTTGTGTAAATATGTTTAACCTAGTATCCATGATTCATACCATTATGATTAAACATGTTTGCAATGACAATTAGAGATTATAGTTTCTCATGCCATGCATAAGTAGGTAGGAGTGGATAATGATTTATCTTGGATATCGACATTGCATTAAAATGATTGTGACGTAGTATGATGATATGGTATCCTCCTCTGAATGTTCGAGTGGCTTGACTTGGCACATGTTCATGCATATAGTTGAATCAAAACCAACATAACCTCTATGATATTTATGTTCATGGTGTTCATATCCTACTCATGCTAGTGTCCAATGTTACTTATGCATAATGCATGTTCATGACCGTTGTTGCTCTCTAGCTGGCCGCTTCTCAATCTAATTGCTAGCCTTCACCTGTACTAAGTAGGAATTCTGCTTGTACATCAAAAACCTTGAACCCAAAGTTATTCCAGATGAGTCCACCATACCTACCTATATGCGGTATTACCTTGCCGTCCTAAGTAAATTTGCATGTGCCACCTCTAAAACCTTCTAATAAATATCCTTTTTGTGTGCCTAGATCGTTCATGGAACGATAGGAGGTGGTCAGTATCTTCCATGATAAGCGGGTTATTCTCAGGTCTAGTGTTTATTCACTCGCCATCGCACGAGAAAAGGGCGGCAATAGTGTCGGTGTTCTGGGAACGGGGGTCCCCAGACTTACCTTCCTGCGGCCCACGGCGTGGCTCTGCGAGCGGGCCCGTACGGCCCATCTGCACCGACAAGCATCCAAGACCTTCACGAGGGGCCAAGCCTCGCGAGGCGGACGACACAAGACCTCCTCAAGAGCGGCCTCACCAGGCGGGCTCACGAGGGGCGGAGAGATCATGGCAAGGCACACCTCGCGAGGTTCCAGTGACGTGAGCCATGACGCTCGAGACCACGCGGGCGCGAGCGCGCACAGTGTCCTTGTTTCCTCTTCGGTGCTAAGGAGGCAAGGACAGGCGAGGAGTACCGAGGCGTCAAGCAAAGGTTTCCTCATCGGTGCAACGAGACCAAGACCAGTAGGACGGCAAGACGGAGGTCACCGTGGAGCCCAAGGCGGCGTCACCACCAGAGCCTTTCGCAGGCGAAGACTGCTTTTGTCAGGATAGCTTGTACTAGATGCCCCCTTTCAAATTGGCCGTTGTTGGCTCCCTTCCCGCTCAATATTTGGGGAGAGGACCAGGGCCTCTATAAATAGGATTAGTCACCACGGTAGGAGGCAACTGAGCCTCAGCCATCTCATCTTGGACTAGATCCAACTCATCCACACATCCACAAAGCACAAGAACACCTCACCTCAGGAGGCTATTCTTCCCCTTGTACTGTTCATCCTCAGCCCAAGAGGCAATCCACCACACCACACTGGAGTAGGGTATTACACCACAACGGTGGCCCGAACCAGTATAAATCTTGTGTCTCTTGTGTTGCGAGTTCGTCGAGCTAGCCTTAGAGATCGTAGCGAGGTTAAGGGCGTGATTCGGTAGGGGGAGATCTTTGTGCGCACCCCAGTGTTCGAACCTTGAGGGTTTTGCCGGAACCCGAGATTCGACATTTGGTGCGCCAGGTAGGGGTGCGCCGAAGCTTCCCTTTTGTCGCTCCGCGTCCCGTTGCTTCGTCATCTCCATGGCGGACGCTCGCCGAGCTCGCGCTGAGCGCCGGGCTGCCCTCGCCGCCCGCGTTGCTCAGCCGGCCCCCGTCGGCGGCCACCCCGTCGTTCTCCGTCGCCTGCCGCCACCGGCCCGGCAGGGAACGAGCAGCAAGCATCCTTGCTGCACCCCTCGGTGCGGCGGGACGGCCGCACCGCCACTCCATCGCTGACCCCGGCCGGCTCGTCGTCTCACTCCCATCGCACTCCCACGGACGCGCAGGCCGCGCTGTGCATGGCACCCGAACTCCTGCGCTACCGCCCCATCGACGACCTTTGCGAGGACTGGCTCGACCGCATTGCCGAGCTTCTCAGTGCAGCAAGGGCTCCCTTGTGCCCTCCCTCTCGCTACCCTGCCGTCCGCCAGCTGCGGGCGACATGGCTCATGGAGCGCCTCCACCACCTCGCCACAAGACGGCGCCCTGGCGCTAAGGCGTGTGGCCCCCGCGTGACCCACCGCGTCGGGCGCCCGTGCGCGAAGAAGGAAGCTGCCAAGAAGTCCCTCGACCGCAAGAAAACGCTCCTGCGCTCCCGGCGCCGCTACGACAAGACCGTGCGCCGCCTGCGGTGGTGGCGCGCGGGCACCAGGGCCAGGTTCCGCACCTGCAAAGGGTTATGGTGGCCACCGCGGGCTGCCGCGCCTTCACCCCTGAGATGCATAGCGTCGCCTGGTCGGGCAAGTTCAAGCCAGACCTGCCTCCGCGCTACGACGGCACCCCCGACCCCGCAGAGTTCCTGCAGCTCTACGAGCTGAGCATCGAGGCGGCCAACGGCGACGAGAAAGTCATGGCGAACTGGTTCCCCATGGCTCTCAAGGATGGTGCCCGCTCCTGACTCCTGAACCTACCTCCAGGCTCGATATCCTCCTGGAACGAGATGCGCGACCATTCCGTCGGCAACTTCTAGGGCACTCGCGACCGCCCACCGGCTGCGGGTGACCTGCGCCGCGTCAAGCAACAAGCAGGAGAGACCCTCCAGAAGTACATCCAGCGCTTCAACAACGTTCGTGTCAAGATCCCCAAGGTGACGGACGACGCCGTCATCTCTGCGTTCTCCGATGGCGTCCACGACGTCAAGATGAAGGAGGAGCTCGCCATCCATGAGGAGTTGTGCACATCCCTGGAGTTGTTCAACCTGGCGACAAAATGCGCAAGGGCTGAGGAAGGGCACCTTTCCCTTCTCGAGCTTCCAACTGCCGACCTGGAGGAGAAGAAAGCCAAGGTCAAGGACGTGAAGCACAAGGGAGAGGTCGTACTCGCGGCAGAGCCGGGCACGAAGCGCGGCAGGGACCAGCCTGAGTCATCCAAGAGCAGCAGACCGTTTTGCGCCTTCCACAACGTGCACAGTCACAACACCAACGATTGTCAAGAGCTCAGAGCCATTCGCGACGGACGCTTCGGTCGACGCCCCGAGCGCAACGACCGGGGCTACGGCCGAGGAGGAGGACGTGGCGGAGGATGCTGGGACGACCGGGGCCCACGCCAGGAGTGGCGCGACCAGCCTCATGAGGACCGCTAGCAGGATCAGCCTCGTGAGGGTGCCTGGAGGGATCAGCCTCGCGAGGATCGTCCTCAGGGCAATGCTGGGCTTCCTCCGCTGCCGCCACCGCCAAGAAGGAACGACGACCACCATCAGGACGAGGTGGCTGGGGCTTCCAGGAGCAGCGTGCCATCGCCTGCATCCTGGGCGGGGCTCATGCCCCAGCCTCACAACGCATCTTCAAGCAGTTTGTTCACGAGGTGAACGCAGTCCTCCCCAAGCTCGAGGCTACACACCCGCTCAGGTGGTCCAAGTGCGCTATTACTTTCAGCTCAGCAGACCAGCTCAAGTGCGCAGCCACCGCTGGCGCTCTCCCAATGCTTTGTTCACCCGTCATCAGCAACGTGCAAGTCACCAAGACTCTCATCGACGGCGGTGTAGGGCTTAACATCCTGTTCGTCGATACGTTCGACAAGCTTCAAGTGCCCTACGACCAGCTTCAGCCTACCAAGCCTTTCTCAGGAGTGACTGACGGCTCCACCACCTTGATAGGGCAGGTCCGCCTCCCAGTTACCTTCGGACAGCGTGACAACTACCGCACCGAGCTCATCGACTTCGACGTCGCCCACATCCGTCTGCCGTACAATGCAATCCTCGGGTATCCAGCCCTGGCCAAGTTCATGGCGGTGACCCATCACGGCTACAACGTCCTCAAGATGCCAGGAAGTGGCGGAATCATCACGGTCCCATGCGAAGAAGGAGATGCGGTGTGCTCCCTCGAGCGTGCCTTCAAAGCTGCAGCAATCGACCACCCCGACAGCAAGGGCGAGTACCCTCCTGAGGCCATCCCCAAGAAGAAGAAGCAGCTGCTCCGTGCAGGGCCTTAGGCAAGCGGCGTCTCAAGTGGCGCCTCGACTGGATCGACGCCCGCACGGGGGGCACCTCCCTCCAATGCATAGGAAGGCACGCCTGGCGCCCTTCTCGGGCAGGGCTCGGAGGCTCTCTTCTGGAGGCCTTAGACCTTGCCAACATCACGAGGGAGGTGCTCAGGCACCATTTGGAGGAGTGCTTCGCGGCACAACTCCCTCAGGAGGACACGGGGCGAGGAGCGCCCAGCACTCAGGAGTTCGTTACCAAGACCACTCAGGAACTGCAGGATGCGAGGGCCATGCGCAGCGATCGCCGCTCACTTGGCGCAGCCCCCCATCCAGGCGAGGGTGCCGGGTTGCGCGTCTGCATCGACGTCCCAGGGCTCAACAGGGCTGCGTCTCAGGAGCTCTTCTGGCCTTCGCGCGTGGGACGCTGCGAGGGCCCACCGCACAGCTACGTTCGCATGCCTTTCGGCCAACCGAGCCTGGCATCCGCCTACCAACGCAACTTGCGGCGCATCCTGGCGGCTCGGGAGGCCAGGCACCATGCAGTCCTGGCGGAGATAGGGACGGTCCTCAAGGCACCGCCTGGACCCCCAGAGCCTCCCGAGGCTCAGGGCCCCGGTGGCTCGTGAGGAGCAACCCCTTCGCCGCGTACCTTCAGCTGCCCCAACATCCCTTCATCAACAGAATCAGGTGACATTTTCCAAGTTCATTTAGCTGGGAGCACCCTCAGGGCTGCATCATTCCCAGGGCGCGTGGGCCCGTCCCTGTGGCATGTATCCCTTTTTATGTCTGTAGCTTACCTTGTTGGGGGTGCCCCTCGGGCTGCATCATCCCCAAGCCGCTCAGGCCTGACCCAGTGGCATGTACCTCCCCTGCGTTTACTTGAGCCAGCTTGCTTTCCATGCTTAATCTATCTATAACTATCACCTGCTTGATTGTCACCTACCACGGGAGCCGCGTGCCGATCGTCTTTCTTCAGGACCCTTCGCGTTAGAGGGTTAGGCACGGCGTCTATGCTCAGGCCCGTCCCTGCAGCGTCGATAAATCCAACGGCTGAGCTCTGTATGGCGGGCCGGTCCCGTTCACGTCTCCTGGGGCCATTGGTGCTTGGCCTTATCACGCGATAACCTCAGGAGATTCGGCCGGCGTAGGTTGCCTAACCACCTCGCACGACCACCACAGCGAGCAAGAATCAAGACCAGGCGCAACCTGCCTTGAGGTAGGGCCTCGTGAGTCCCGCGCTGGCTCACGAGTGCCCAAACACACCTCGTCTAGCCCTGCCGTGCAAGCCACGTGTCAGGGCAGGGCTGTACACACCCCGGGGGCTCTCCACAGTAGGGAGTCCCCTCCCACGTACTAGTGGAAGCACCATGCTCTGCACTGGCCATCGACACTGCCGAGTAGCGGCTATGCCCGTGTAAGTGCGGAAGTGCTATGCTCCGCGCTGGTGATAAACAACTGAGGGCGGCCCCATGGCGTATCAACTTCAGGGAGCCCTTGAGCTCAGTGTCCGGCCTCACCGCAACACCTCCCCTCGGGAGAGTCGCGCGAGGGGGCTGGGCACGGGGGCTGCGCTCGGGTCACGCCCAAGCGTACGCCACCCAACCAGGTCTCCCGGACCTGGTCATCGCGCGTCCCTCCCAAGCCGAGCCTCGGCGAGGGCAAAGGCATGAAGGTTGTTTGCACGTCAAGGGGGACTCCCGAGCATCGTGACTCAGGAGCCTAACTGGTCACGTAGCCCCTCACTCCTTGGTCTCATCCTGGTCTCAGGATGACCCAACGGCGGCTGAGCTATGCGCGCGGCCGGGCCCTGCCGACGTAGAACACTAAACCTACCCTCGCGTCTCCTCCCTATCAGCTGTTTGTGCGTCAAGGGGGACTCCTGAGCATCGCGACTCAGGAGCCTAACTGGTCACGTAGCCCCTCACCGCTTGGTCCCGTCCTGGTCTCCGGATGATCCAATGGCGGCTGAGGTATGCGCGGGCCCGGGCCCTGCCGACGTAGAACGTAAAGCAAATAGGAAGAAAATTAGTGGCCGCTCGGCTATCATAATGGCAATTTGCGCCCTACCTCGTGCTTATTTGCAGGAACCTCCTGAGGACCACGACAGGAGGCACCGCAAGCTCCCTCTTCTCCCATGTAATCCGCTTGCGCGTTAAAAGGGGGGAACCTGAGCATCGCGACTCAGGAGCTCTTACTGGCTCTTCAGCCATCACCCCCTGGCCTTGATCACGGCATCGCGACCTGGCATACCAGCGGCGGCTGAGCTCGTTCGAGGGCCGGGACCTGAGGACGTAGAACATGAAGGAGAGCATGACAGGAGAGGAAGACTCATACGGGCCCGACCTGGCTAAGCTACGACCACCTACGCATGGGCCTGGCGTCTCGCGAAGGACTGACCCTGGACTGCCAAGATAAGTTTCACGGTCGGGTCAACCAATCGTTACGGCATAAAGTTCGCATTTGTGCTGCCCCGCTACGGCAATGTAGCCTCCCTTTCTCACCTCTCAGCGGTCGCTTGGGTGCTAAAGGGGACCTCCTGAGCATCGCGTCTCAGGAACTCTTACTGGACCTCGGGCCGCTCACCTCCTGGCCTTGACCACGTCATCGCGTCCTGGCATACCAGCGACGGCTGAAGCCTGCCTGGGGACCGGGACCTGTCAGCGTAGAGCACCAAACTGTCGCGAGGTTGGAAAGGGGAAACCGAGCTGAAACGGGACACGCACACGCACAACTTCATAATCAGGATAATATCAACAAGAACATTGTGGACCCTTTGCACGCCCCCGCGGGGTACTTCTTGATTCCTCGCAGGGAACAAAAGGAAAGAACCTTAAGGAGTCCTATCTACACACGGCCCAATGGCCGACGCCATCATCAATAGTGGGCCATGGGAAGCCGGTGCCAACCCCATCCAGATCAGCGGCGGCGGTGGCCGAATGCTGCAGCCCTGCTCTGAGAGCGGCGGGAGCTTGGGGGCACGTAGCTGTCATCGCACGTCTCCGGAGTCTCATAGAACTAGGGATAATCGCTGGACTCCCAGGCGTCGCTGCAACCTCCAGAGCAGCCGCTGGCGATGCGGACAGCAGGCCCTGCCCCTACTGCAACGCCGTCCTGGCGGCCCCTTCCGGAGCAGCACACCAGGCGGCGGCCTTCTGCGTCGAAGACCTTGAAGAACAGCGTGGAGGCGCCATCGTACTCGAAATGAATCGCGAGGGCGCCCTCCGCACGGCACACCCGAGCGACCTCGCCCCAGCCTCTGGTCATGAAGATCTTCCCCGAGGAGACGGCCTCAACCTCCGCTCTAGTCGCCGGCGCGTAGCAGTCGGCGTGCTGCAGCCAAAGCTCGAGGGGTCCCCTCGGCGGCATCTCGGCGGAGAAGAAGGAAGGGAAGCCGATCCAAGTGCTCGAAGGCATCACCGCCCATAGCACAAGCTCGCGCGAGGAGTCCGCGGCATGGACCCCAGGGGCAGCGACGCGCGCCACCCTGGAGGAGGCCACTCGCACCAAGGCCTAGTCACCACCTGCATCGCCACCACGTCGCGGCGGTGGACCGGACTCTTCTTCGGCGGGAGCGTCCCCGGCTCGTCGCGGGGAGTCTTTCCTTTCTCCGCGGCAGAAAACCTTTGGATGGGCACCATTGGAGTCGCTACTGGCGATGGAGAAGAGAGGGAGAGGCAGGCGGAAAGGGAAGAGATGGGTGACGGGGACTCTACCCCCCTCCCCATTTATAACAAGAGAAGGCCAACCAGCGCCCCCCACGATCACAAGTAATGATGGTTTTTCCTTGCATGCAACAGTATCTCGTCAAGTCGGGCAATTGCTGAGGCAGCGTGGGGAAGCGGAGACTCCCACGTCCAATCAACCGCCACGCATCAACCAAGGCCGCAGGATATTGGGGCATGCGGCGCTCTGCACTTGCCCTTTGGCTTCGCCTCGAAGCCAAGCCCGAGCGCGCCTTGGGCCCGGGGGCTACTGTCGGCGTTCTAGGAATGGGGGTTCCCAGACTTGCCTGCCTACGGCCCACGGCGTGGCTCTGCGAGCAGGCCCGTACGGCCCGTCTTCACCGACAAGCATCCAAGACCTTCGCGAGGCGGACGACACAAGACCTCCTCGGGAGCGGCCTCACCAGGCTGGCTCGCGAGGGGTGGAGAGATCAAGGAAAGGCAAACCTCGCGAGGTTCCAGTGACGTGAGCCATGACGATCGAGACCAGGTGGGCGCCAGCGCGCACAGTGTCCTTGTTTCCTCTTTGGTGCTAAGGAGGCAAGCGCAGGCGAGGAGTACCGAGGCGTCAAGCAAAGGTTTCCTCATCGGTGCAACGAGACTAAGACCAGTAGGACTGCAAGACGGAGATCACCGTGGAGCCCAAGGCGGCGTCACCGCCAGAGCCTTTCGCAGGCAAAGACTGCTTTTGTCAGGATAGCTTGTACTAGCTGTCCCCTTTCAAATTGGCCGTTGTTGGCTCCCTTCCCGCTCAATACTTGGGGAGGGGACCAGGGCCTCTATAAATAGGATTAGCCACCACAGTAGGAGGCCACTGAGCCTCACCCATCTCATCTTGGACTAGATCCAACTCATCCACACATCCACCAAGCACAAGAACACCTCACCTCAGGAGGATGTTCTTCCCCTTGTACTGTTCATCCTCAGCCCGAGAGGCAATCCACCACACCACACTGGAGTAGGGTATTACACCACAACGGTGGCCCGAACCAGTATAAATCTTGTGTCTCTTGTGTTGCGAGTTCGTTGAGCTAGCCTTAGAGATCGTAGCGAGGTTAAGGGTGTGATTCGGTAGGGGGAGATCTTCGTGCGCACCCTAATGTTCGAACCTTGAGGGTTTTGCCGGAACCCGAGATCCGACAAATAGGGATGCCCAGTCCCAAACAGCAAAGAGAAAAAGCTTACAAATAATCAAACAAAAACTCCCAATGGAGTCAAAACCTTTACTTTTATTGCTTGGGAACTGCCACTAGCATGCTTAGCATGGAAGATATTGATAACTGATGGTCGTGAAGTAATTGAGAAGGGTGCATGTCTCAAAATATCATTTACTTCTGTTTTAAAAACTTGAGCTCTGACACCTCTGCAAATCACTGCTTCCCTCTACGAAGGGACTATCAATTTACTTTTATGTTGTGTCAACACCTTCTAAAACAAGCGCTAGAGCATGAGAGCACTCCTGCCATGACTTATGCATTGTGTGTAGCTAATGTTGGGTGAACCATGACTGGATCTTTTCTACCATGAATTACAATGTTTAGTCGCCGCATGAACTTTGGAGGTGCTCTGCATTTATGTTTTGCGGTCTTAGAAAAGGCTAGCGAGATACAACTATTATATCATGGTTCTTTTGATAACATGTTGCCGTTTGAGATATCTTATTATTGCTCGCTAGCTAATTATGTCATTGATATGAGTCAATATAATCTTTAAGAGTTATTGTCGGCATGGTTAGTTATAATGTTGGCTAAAAACTTGGGTGCTGTTTAAGCTTATTTATGCAAAAAAGAGCAAAAGAGTTCGTAAAAGTTTTTCTTTTTCACTTTCAGTTTATCAACTGATTGCTTGAGGACAAGCAAAGGTTTAAGCTTGGGGGAGTTGATACGTCTCCAACGTATCTACTTTTCGTAACGCTTTTCCTCTTGTTTTGGACTCTAATTTGCATGATTTCAAATTAAACTAACCCCGGACTGACGCTATTTTCAGCAGAACTACCATGGTGTTGTTTTTGTGTAGAAATCAAAGTTCTCGGAATGGAACAAAACTTTGCGAGAATTTTTATTCAATAAATAAGAATTTCTGGAGCCAAGATCCACCGGAGGGGGGCACCTGGGTGGGCACAACCCACCAGGGCGCGCCCCCTCCTGGCGCGCCTAGGTGGGTTGTCCCCACCTAGTGGCTGCGCAGACCCTGAAACCGACGCTATAAAATCCTATTATTCCAGAAAAAAAATCAAGGAGAAAGAATTATCGCGATCCACGAGACAGAGCCGCCGTCAGCTCCTGTTCTTCATCGGGAGGCCAGATCTGGAGTCCGTATGGGGCTCCGGAGAGGGGGATCTTTGATCTTCTCATCACGAACTGTCAGATTACGGGTTCTGAGAAACCCTTGTGAGGTTCGAACTCTAGGGTGCGCACGAAGAACTCTCTCTTCCTAGATCGCTCACTCAATGATCCCATGGCCTAGCTCGACGAACCCAAAGAACAAGAGACATAGAGGTTTATACTGGTTTGGGCCACTGCGTGGTGTACTACCCTACTCCAGTGTGGTAGTGGATTGCCTCGAGGGCTGAGGATGAACTAGTACAGTGGATGAACCACCTCAGGAGGAGAGGTGTTCTTGAGCTCGATGAGCTGGTGGATGTGAGGATGGAATGGATCCAATACCAGATGAGTTCAACCTCTGTCCTCGGTCCCTTTGCTACGGTGGTGGCTAGTCCTACTTATAGAGGCCCTGGTCCTCTTCCCAAATGTTAGGCGGGAAGGGATTCCACAATGGCCAAGTTTGAAGGGGGACAACTAGTACAATCTATCCTAACAAAAGGTGGTCTTCGCCTGCCAAAGGCTCTGGTGGTGACGCTATTGTGGGCTCTGATGTGACCTCCGTCATGTCGTCCTGCTGGTCTTGGTCTTGCTGCACCGATATGGAAACCTTTGCCTGATGCCTTGGGACCCCGCATTTCCTCTTCGGTGCCACTTCCGCCAAAGAAGAGGTTCGGCTGCTCCCGCGACGCCGACGTGAGGCGGGAGGTGACAAGGCCTTGGTATGAGCGGCCTCTTCCCAGCTACCCGCTGCACTTGTATGCCCATGTGCAAGGCTCTGGAGGAGGAGGGAGCGCCCCGCGCCGCTCGGGTCACGGCCGTGGTGGCCAGGCTGTGGTGGCACGTGCCGCTGGCCCACGAACTCATGCCGAGGACTCCTCGCGCGAGCTCGTGGTGTGGGTGGCGATGCCACCGCGCATGTGGATCAGATTCCCGCATTTCTTCGCCGAAGAGATGCCGCCGAGAGGGCCGCTCGAGCTACGGCTGTAGCACGCCGAGTGCAGCACCCTGGCAATGGGGGCGGAGGTCGAGGTCGTCTCCCCGGGCAAGATCTTCATGACCCGTGGATGGGCGAGGTCGCCCGCGCTTGCCGTGCGGAGGGGGCCCTCTCCATCCACTTCGAGTATGACACGGCCTCCATGATGTTCTTTAAGGTCTTCGACGAGGAAGGCCGCCGCCTGGAGTGCTGCCCTGGAGGGGGCCGCCAGGATGGCACGGCAGCGGGCGTCGACCCCCGCCCCCGGCCCTGCTGGTAGTTCCTCCGGCAGCAGCGATGGCCACTGGGAGTCCAGCGACACTCCTGAGCTTCACGAGACTCCGGAGACGAGCGACGACAGCTATGTGCCCCCGATCTCTCGCCATGCCCGGAGCACAGCGATGGCATCTGCTCATCGTCGTCGTCGGTGATTTGGACGGGGTTGGCGTGCACCCCGCGTGGCCCACTGTTGATGATGGTGTCGGCGGTGACATCTGTAGATGTGACCCCTGGAAGTCTTCTTCTTTTGTCCCCTGTAAGGAATCGAGATGAACCCCGTGGGGTGCGTAAAGAATCTGTAGTCCTTTTGCGCCGATATTATTCCCATTATGATGTTCGCGGTTGCGTGGCTTGCTTCGGCATTGTCCCCCTTTTTCATCCTCGCGGTAGCTTAGCGCTCTACGCCGACAGGTCCCAGTCCCCAGGCAGGCTTTTGCCGTCGCTGGCATTCCAGGTCTCGATTCCTTGGTCAAGGCCAGGAGGTGAGCGGCCCGAGGTCCGGTAAGAGCTCCTGAGGCGCGATGCTCAAGAGGTACCCTTTAGCGTGCAAGCAGCTCCCTGACGGCAGAAAAGGAAGGCGGCATTGCCGGAGCAAGGCTGCAAGAGTCAAAAATCCCGAGTCACGGCGCTGGCTAACTTGAATGCGTGACTTATCTTAGCGAGCCTGATGCAATTCCTTGTGCAGCGCCCGATTTGCGCGTCAGTGGCGGTGGTACGGCCAGGTTAGGCCCGCACCTACTTCCCCCCTTTTCACGCTCTTCTAATTGCTCTGGGTCCTCGGGTCCCGACCCTCGAGTGAAGCTCAGCCGCCGCTGGTATGCCAGGTCGTGATGCCGTGGTCAAGGCCAGGGGTGAGGGTTGGAGAGTCAGTAAGAGCTCCTGAGAATTGATGCTCAGGAACCCCCCTTTAAAGCGCAAGCGAATTGCATGAGAAAAGGAAGGAGCTGGCGGGGCCACCCGTGGTTAGGCTCCGGAGATTCCTGCAGGTTAGTGCGAGGGGAGAATACAGCTTGTAATCGCGCTTTGCTGCACTTCTGCTAGTTTCTTGATGTCTCCCTTTGCATTCATAGGCCAACGTCGGTGAAGAAGAAGAAGGGGGTGACCGCAACCCCTGAGGCCCAGTAGCCAGCTGTTGCCGTGCCTCCTCCGGCGCGGAGGGGTGGCGATGGCTCCCGAGCCTCAGCGCCGGGTCATCCTCGCGAGATCCAAAAGCCCGTCCTCGGGAGAAGGCGATCTCCGCAGCCAAGATGGCTTCTGAGGCCTCCACCCCCAGCTCACCCGCTAAGGTCGCGAAGGCTCAGGAGTCCCCAGCTCCTTCTGTTGCTGCAAATCTGCAGACCCTAGTGCCGATGTCGTCTCTTCCCCCTTCCATCGCATTGTCGGGCCGTGATCCCCCTACTTCGCCTGACACCCTAGAGGACACCCTTCTCGCACTGACCTAGCTTCGTAATGACCTTCAGGGTGCTAACAGTTGGCTGGCGTCGGGGCGACTGGAGTTGGTCGCGGGGTGGCTGCGATCCGATGCGTCCGTGAGGGCGCCATGGGGTCAGGCCGTAGTAGTTTCTGAGGTGGGTAAGCGGTCCGCCGACCTGGCCGCAGCCGCCCGCGAAGTGGCGTTAAAGGATGTGAGGCCGCCAAGGAGCACTGCCGGGTGGCGGAGGCCAAGCTGGAGACCCTGCGCAACGAACGCGCTGCCGAGGCTCACCAGCACGGGGCACATGAGGAGAAGCTGAAGGCTCGAGAATACGCGGTCGCCGACCGTGATCTGAGCTGGAGCAGCTGGCGCGGCGCAGGCCGCGGAACGTGACCGCCTGGAGAAGATGGGGAAGAAGGTGGAAGCGAAGAAGGCCCAGCCGGAAGTCAAGGTGAAGGTTCTTGCTGAAGATTGCGTGGCCTTCAAATCCCTTGAGCTGAAGTCCCGTGAGGCACTGCAAGAGCTCTACGGGAAGGGCTTGAAGAAGTCGTTGGCGACTGATGAGGAAGGCCCTGCCAAGCTACTCCCTCAGCTTGTCACTGCGCTCGAGGGCGTTGTTAATGCGATCGGCCCCATGGTGGAGGGGGAAGCCCGCGCGCTCTCCTCTTCGGCCCTGACGCGCGTCTTCGGCCACCTTCATCTTCGCGACCCCGACGTCGACCTCAGCGCCCTGCTTGAACCTATGGACGAGGAGTGCTGCACAGCCGCTGCCAAAGTCGTGAAGGACCGGGTTGATGCCCTGCTGAACAAGTTCTCGCCGTCGACCCCGCGCCCCCGGCCGAAGGTACCGCCGATGCTACGGCCATGGCTGACGGCACGGGCGACGGCGACATTGCCGACGAAGGTGTGGTTCTCGCGGGTGAAGGCAACGCCCAAGGCTGAAGGGAAGGCATGCTGGTGATGCTCCCCTCCGCTTTAATTTCCTGTAACATGCACCGTGCCTCGTGGAGGCGTTAAAACTTGTGTTTGGCATTTGAAGAACAGTATGTCTTGTAATAATTTGTTAAGGTTCCGCGATTTCCTTCCCGTTGCTTTAGTGTTCTGCGTCGGCAGGGCCCGGCCCCGCGTATGCCTCAGCCGCCGTTGGGTCGTCCGGATCGCCAGGACGAGACCAAGGGGTGAGGGGCTACGTGACCTGTTAGGCTCCTGAGTCGCGATGCTCAGGAGTCCCCCTTGACGTGCAAACAGCCCCTGAGAAGGGAATACGAAAGTAGGCCTTAGCGTTTTGCGTCGATAGGGCCCGACCCCACGCGTACCTCAGCCGCCGTTGGGTTGTCCGGATCGCCAGGACGAGACCAATGGGTGAGGGGCTACGTGGCCAATTGGGCTCCAGAGGTGTGATGCTCAGGAGTCCCCCTTGACATACGAATAGACCTCCATACCTGTCCTCACTGAGGTCCCGCTCGGGAGGGGCACGCGACGACTAGGTCCGAGGGACCTGGCAGGGTGGCGTACGCTTGGGTGTGACCCGATCGTAGCCCCCGTGCCCAGCCCCCTCGCGCGACTCTCTCGAGAGGGAAGTGTTGCAACGAGGCTGGACACTGAGCCTGGGGGCTCCCTGAGGTTGGTACGGCCATGGGGCCGCCCTCAGTTGTTTATCACCAGCGCGGAGCATAGCGCTTCCGCATTTGTATGGGCATAGCCGCTCCTCGACCGTGTCGACTGCCAGCGCGGAGCATGGTGCTTCCACTGGTGCGTGGGTGGGGGCTCCCTATGAGTGAAGCCCCCGGGGCGTGTACAGCCCCGCCCTAGCACGTGGCTTGCACGACAAGGCTATACGAGGTGTGTCTGGGCATTTGTGAGCTAGCGCGGAACTCACAAGGCCCTACCTCAAGGCGGGTTGCGCTTGATCTTGGCTCTTGATAGATGTGGTGGTCCTGCGAGATGGTTAGGTGACCTGCACCGAATGAATCTCCTGAGGTGATCACATGAGAAGGCCAGACGCCAACTACCCCAGGAGGTGACGTGAGCGGGACCGGCCCGCCAGACAGAGCTCAGCCATTGGGTTTATCGATGCTGCAGGGACGGACCTAAGCACAGACGCCGTGCCCAGTCTTCTCATGTGAAAAATCTTGAAGAAAGACAGCCGGCGCATGGCTCCCGTGGTGGCGAGGCATCGTGTCGCGCGCCCTAGCTCATCCACCCGTGATTAGCTCATGCGAGGGCCAAGCACCAAGGACCATGGGATGTGACGTACACGGGAGCTTGCCCGCGAGCCAGAGCTCAGCCTCTTGGGTTTAGCGACGCTGCCGGGACTGACCCGAGCACAGACGTCGTGCCGGTCCTTAATCATGAGGCGGTCCTGGGTGGGTTTGCAAGGGCGTATGATGTTCATGGCATCGAAGTGCCGGACTGGTAGGTGATAATCATAAGGTAACTCATGCAAGGAGGCAAGCTAGTTCAGATAAATGCAAGGACGATACACTGCACAGGGACGGACCCATGCAGCCTGGGGATGATGCAACCCGAGGGGCGCCCCCAATAGAGTAAGCTAAAGATGCAAAAGGACATACGTCGCTGGGACAGGCCCGCACGACTTGGGGATAATGCTGCTCGAGGGGCGCCCCCAACTGAATGAGTCGGAAAGAGTCACCTGGTACCGTTGCTGCAGCCTGGTAAGCGCACTCGAGTGAGCACACCGCGTCCTTTTCCTCGCAGGCGACCGTGATGACGCTGCAGCTCCCTGGCATCTTGAGTAGCCGTGGTGGGTCACCACCATGCACTTGGCCAGGGCTGGATACCCAAAGATGACATTGTATGGCAGGCAGATGTGGGCGACGTTAAAGTCGATGAGCTCGGTGCGGTAGTTGTTGCGCTTGCCGAAGGTGACAGGGAGGCAGACCTGCCCTATCGGGGTGGTGGAGCCGTCGGTCACTCCTGAGAAGGGCTTAGTAGGCTGTAGCTGATCATATGGCACTTGGAGGTGGTCGAACATCTTGACGGAGAGGACGTTGAGCCCTGCGCCACCGTCGATGAGGGTGTTGGTGACTTGGACATTGCTGGTGATGGGCGAGCAGAGCATCGGGAGGGCGCCGACAGTTGCCGCACACTTGAGCTGGTCGGATAACCTGAAGGTAATGGTGCACGTGGACCACCTGAGCGGGCACGTGGCCTCGAACCTGGGGAGGGCCGCGTTCACCTAGCGAGTAAACTGCTTGAAGATGCGCTGAGAGGCGGGGGCCTGAGCGCCACCCAAGATGCAAGCGATGGCGCGAGGTTCCTGGAAGCCCCCAGCCCCCTCGTCCTGATGATGATTGATCACCCACAAGTATAGGGGATCAAATGTAGTTCTTTTCGGTAAGTAAGAGTGTCGAACGCAATGAGGAGCAGAAGGAAATGAAAAGTAGTTTTCAGTAAGGTAATGTCTGCAAGTGCTGAAATTATAAGTAGCGGAGTAGTTTGATAGCAAGATAATTTGTAACGAGCAAGCAACGGTAATTGTAACAAGTATGCAGCAAGGTAGCCCAATCCTTTTGAGGCAAAGGACAGGCCAAAACGGTTTCTTATAATAAGCAAAGCGTTCTTGAGGGTACACCGGAATTTCATCTAGTCACTTTCATCATGTTGGTTCGATTTGTGTTCGCTACTTTGATAATTTGGTATGTGGGTGGACCAGTGCTTAGGTGTTGTTCTTACTTGAAAAAACCTCCTACTTATGATTAACCCTCCCGCAAGTATCCACAACTACGAGAAAATTATTAAGAATAAATTCTAACCATAGCATTAAACTTTAGGATCCAATCGGTCGCTTACAGAATAGTGCATAAACTGGGTTTAAGTTTTTGTCACTCTCGCAACCCACCATCTAATTGCTACTCCACCATGCATTCCCTTAGGCCTAAATATGGTGAAGTGTCATGTAGTCGATGTTCACATGACACCACTAAGGGTATAACAACATACATACTATAAAAATATCAAACACATATCAAGTTCACATGATTACTTGCAACATGATTTCTTCTGTGACCTCAAGAACAAAAGTAACTACTCACAAATGATAAACATGCTCATGCTCAGAGGAGTACTAAATAGCATCATGGATCTGAACATATAATCTTCCACCAAATAAACCATATAGTAATCAACTACAAGATGTAATCAACACTACTAGTCAACCCCTAGCAACAATCTATAGTTCCGGTAACAAGATTGAATACAAGAGATGAACTAGGGTTTGAGATGAGATGGTGCTGGTGAAGATGTTGATGGAGATTGCCCTCCCCAAGATGGGAGAGTTGTTGGTGATGATGATGACGATGATTTCCCCCTCCAGGAGGGAAGTTCCCCCGGCAGAATCGCTCCGCCGGAGGGCAAAAGTGCTCATGCCCAAGTTCTGCCTCCAGACAGCGGCGCTCCATCCCGAAAGCCTTCTCCTTATTTTTTTCTAGGTCAAAATGACTTATATACCAAAATATGGGCACCGGAGGTGGGCCGAGGAGGCCACAACCCACCAGGGCGCGCCTGGGGGGCCTAGCGTGCCCAAGTGGGTTGTCCTCACCTGGTGGACCCCCTCTGGTGTTTATTGGCTCCAATATTTCTTAAATAATCCATAAAAAATCTTCGTGAAGTTCCAGCTCATTTGGAGTTGTGCAGAATAGGTGGCCTGACGTAGCTTTTCCAGCTCCAGATTTCCAGCTGCCGGAATTCTCCCTCTTGGTGGGTTACTTGCAAATTATGAGGGAAAAGGCATTAGAATTACTCCAAAAAGCATTATTATGGATAAAAACATTGTAAATAATAGTAAGAAAACATGATGCAAAATGTACGTATCAACACTCCCAAGCTTAGACCTCGCTTGTCCTCAAGCGAAAACCAAAATCGAAAAACATATCCACATGCTTTGAGAGAGGTGTCGATAAAAACAAAATACGGACATAGAAGCATCATGTTGATTATTATAACAACAACAAAATTTAACATAGGACTTTTATCATAGAACTTGCATCATATACTTCCGATGAATAAGTAATAGTTCATCACACAATCGAAGTATAAAGCAAAAACTCTATTAGAAACCAACAAACTATGTCCTCAGTCAACTTTGCAACTACAATTCATCATCTTTTGAGGAAGAGTCACGTGTCGGAGCCTTTTAAGCAAGTCCACATACTCAACCATCATATAGTCTTCTATGATTGCTGACACTCACCTTGTACTCATGAGCAAAGCGTTTCAACCGGACACATAGAAAGATAGGGGCTTATAGTTTCGCCTCCCAATATACTTAGCTCAAGGGTGATGTCAACAATAATAACTCATGCTATCTATATTCAACTGGACATATGTGCCTAGATCTTTCCTCACCACATGGTGCTTGCCAAAAGAGTAAATAAAAAGGAATAGAGGGAAAACTTTGACTCTTTGCATAAAAGTAAATACACAAAAGTAAAAGATAGGCCCTTCGCGGAGGGAAGCAGAGGTTGCCATGCGCTTATTTGTTTGCATGCTCAATCCCTTAGTGCAAAAGAACGTCACGTTGTATTGCCCCTTACGATAAAAACCTTTATTATGCAGTCTGTCGCTTTTATTCTTTGTCATCCAAGTTTGTACAACGCTCAATTTTCACTTACACTAAATGATCTCACATATTTATAAGCAATTTTTATTGCCTTTTTGCACCGATGACAACTTACTTGAGGGATCTTGCTCAATCCATAGGTAGGTATGGTGGACACTTGAAAAAGATTTGGATTAAAGGGTTTTTGGATGCACAAGTAGTATCTCTACTTAGTGCGGAATTTTTGGCTAGCAAAGATAGGGGCAAGGACCACATGTTGAAGGATCTATGACAATATGACTTCTATGTGAATATAAATAAACATAAATCATTAAGTTGTCTTCCTTGTCCAACGTCAACCATTTTGGCATATAATATTTGATGAGGGCTCACAATCACAAAAGATTTCTAGGATGGTATATTTATATGTGAATCTTCTCTTCCCTTATTAATTCTTTCATGAGTTGCATCATTGACTAATGCTGTGTTTGTCAACCTCTAATAAAATTTTCTTACTTATACTTTTCCTTATGTGGTGCTATCACCTACCATGGGATTAGTATATAATCTTATTTATTTATTTCTTTTATTTTATTTATTTCCTTTCTCTTTTTATTTCTTTCTTCTTTCTTTTTTCTTTATTTGCAACATGAAAGTAAAGAAAGCAAAAACTCAAACTAACTTTATTATATAACTTGCACACAATTACAATGATAGATCACTAAGCAAACTCTCAAAGAGGAAAGGATCGAACTAAACTTTATTTCATCTAAAGCAAAAAGATTGAACTAAGACAAGTAAAAGTAAAAAGATAGTGGGGTGATACGATACCGGGGCACCTCCCCCAAGCTTGGCGGAAGCCAAGGGGAGTGCCCATACCCGATACTTAGTTCTCCTGGGGTGGTGAAGAAGATGATGGTGGTGATGAAGAAGAGGCCTTGTTCTCAGAATTCCATGGCAGTGGTCCACCATCATAAGAGGAAGAGTGAGTCTCACGGGTCCTGCAACTAGCAGCCAAACTCATACCTTTAAACCTCGCCTCATATTCAAAGACTTGGTTCTGGAGATCATAGATCTGGCTTTGGAGGAAGTTGATTTGCTCGTTGAAGGTGAAGACGATGTCCTTCATGGGCTTGCCATCCACCTTGAGATCATGGGAGAGGTCCGTGAACATGAGGTGATTGGCATGGAGTCCACGCTCCACCATCCCCTTGCACCGGAAGACATCTTGCTCCACAGCTTCAAGCCTAGCCTCCACGGTTCCGGTCCTCTTAGGACATGGCACATCGCGGAGGTGAAGCAGCCCCTCATGCATCTCAATGACCTGAGGGTGCTGCACCACCTCTCACAGATATGGGTTGATGACGTTCTTGAAGAACTTGTCCTTGGAGGAGCTTGAGGCAGCCATGGTAGATGAGATCTGACAGAAAACAGCAAGGGAAAAAGTGAACAGAGGATTTTCTCCGTGATACGGTGGTTAACAAGTTCGGGAAGTATATATAGATTTTTTATCTTGGAGGACAAGTACATGGAAGAAAAACGGAGTACGGAAGGTGTCCCAGGTGGGCACAACCCACCTGGGTGCGCCAGGCGCCTGGCACACTCTGGTGTCTTGTGCCCACCAGGGGACGCTTCCTGATAGTTTCTTTATTTCCAAAATTCTAAAATATTCCAAAACTGATAAAAAATATTTTTTGCAGATTTTTTGAAGTCCGTTTACTTACCGTATCACGTACCTCCTTATTTTGACGATTCTGGAGTGTTCCGGAAGGACTCTTTTATGTGCTCTTCCGGTGTCAAAGTTTGGATAATATTACTTTCAACATTAATGGGCGTACCTGAGATATAATGCTTTATTCGTTATCCATTGACAATCTTCGGGTTAGTACCTTCAGAATTATTTATTTTGATGGCACCAGACGGGTAAACCTCATCGATGACATATGGGCCTTCCCATTTTGAGAGGAGCTTCCCTGCAAAAAATATAAAATGAGAGTTGTACAAAATAACATATTCTCCGACTTTAAACTCACGCTTTTGGATTCTTTTGTCATGCCATCTTTTAACTTTCTCTTTGAATAACTTTGCATTTTCATAAGCCTGGGTTCTCCATTCATCTAATGAGCTAATATCAAATAACCTCTTTTCACCAGCAAGTTTGAAATCATAGTTGAGTTCTTTAACTGCCCAAAATGCTTTATGTTCTAACTCAAGAGGCAAATGACAAGCTTTTCCATAAACCATTTTATAAGGAGACATACCCATAGGATTTTTATATGTTGTTCTATAAGCCCAATGTGCATCATCTAATTTCTGAGACCAATTATTCCTGGACCATTAATAGTCTTTTGCAAAATTAATTTTATTTCTCTATTGCTAAGTTCAACTTGACCACTAGACTGAGGATGATAGGGTGATGCAATTCTATGGTTAACATCATACTTGGCAAGCATTTTACGGAAAGCACCATGAATAAAGTGTGAACCACCTTCAGTCATTAAATACCTAGGGACTCCAAACTTTGGGAAAATAACTTCCTTAAGCATTTTAATAGACGTATTGTGATCAGCACTACTGGTTGGAATAGCTTCTACCCATTTAGTAACATAATCAACAACAACCAAAATATGTGTATACCCATTAGAGGAAGGAAAAGGTCCCATGTAATCAAATCCCCAAACATCAAGTGGTTCAATGGCGAGTGAATAATTCATAGGCATTTCTTGACGCTTACCGATATTACCTATTCTTTGACATTCATCACAAGATGAAACAAACTTACGAGCATTCTTGAAGAGAGTAGGCCAATAAAATCTAGATTGCAATACCTTGTGAGCAGTTCTATCTCCAGCATGATGCCCTCCATAAGCCTCGGAGTGACATTTCCGTAGGATTTGTCCCTGTTTATGCTCAGGTACACAACATCTACTAATACCATCTACTCCTTCTTTATAAAGATGTGGGTCATCCCAAAAGTAATGTCGTAAATCATAGAAGACTTTTTTATTTTGTTGGTATGTAAAGCTAGGTGGAAAATATTTAGCAACAATGTAATTAGCATAGTCAGCATACCAAGGAGTACTATTGGCAACATTTATCGCAGCTAACTGCTCATCAGGAAAACTATCATCAATAGGTAGTGGGTCATCAAGCACATTTTCAAGCCTAGACAATTTATCAGCTACGGGGTTCTCAGCTCCTTTTCCATCAATGATATGTAAATAAAATTCTTGTAATAAGAGAACCCAACGAATAAGTCTAGGTTTAGCATCTTTCTTTTCCATAAGATATTTAATAACAGCATGGTTTGTGTGAACAGTTACTTTGGAATCAATAATGTAAGGTCTGAATTTATCACAAGCAAACACAACTGCTAAGAATTCTTTTTCCATAGTAGCATAATTTCTTTGAGCACTGTCTAGAGTTTTACTAGCATAATGAATAACATTGAATTTCTTATCAACTCTTTGTCCTAGAACAGCACGAACAACATAATCACTAGCATCACACATAATTTCAAAAGGCATGTTCCAATCAGGTGGTTGAACAATAGGTGCAGTAATTAAGGCTTTCTTGAGTGTTTCAAAGGCTTCTAAACAATCATCATAAAAAACAAAAGGAATACACTTTTGCAAGAGACTAGTAAGAGGCCTAGAAATTTTAGAGAAGTCTTTGATAAATCTCCTATAGAAACCAGCATGACCAAGGAAACTACGGATACCTTTGATGACCTTAGGACATGGCATTTTCTCAATTGCATTAACCTTAGCTTGGTCCACTTCAATACCTGTTTCAAAAAATTTATGACCGAAGACAATGCCTTCATTAACCATAAAGTGGCACTTCTCCCAATTCAAGACAAGATTTGTTTGTTCACATCTCTGCAAAACTCACTCAAGATTGCTTAAACAATCATCAAAATACTTCCCATAAATAGAGAAATCATCCATGAAAACCTCAACAATCTTTTCACAAAAGTCATAGAATATAGCCATCATGCATCTTTGAAAGGTAGCAGGTGCATTACATAAACCAAAAGGCATACGTCTATAAGCATAGGTTCCAAAAGGACATGTAAAACTGGTCTTTTCTTGATCATGTTGTGATACAGGTATTTGTGAAAAGCCAGAATATCCATCAAGGAAGCAAAAGTGTGTGTGCTCAAATAATCTTTCAAGCATTTGATCAATAAAAGGCAAAGGGTAATGATATTTTCTAGTTTCTTTATTTAATTTTCTAAAATCAATTACCATTCTATAGCTTGTAACAATTCTTTATGGAATGAGTTCATTCTTATCATTAGGAACAACACTAATACCTCCCTTCTTAGGGACACAATGAACATGACTTACCCATCTACTATCAGCTATGGGATAGATTATACCTGCTTCCAGAAGTTTTAATATTTCCGTTCTTACCACTTCTTTCATCTTTGGATTTAACCGACGTTGGTGATCAACAACTGGTTTAGCACCAGGTTCCATATTAATTTTGTGCTGACAGAGAGTGGGACTAATGCCCTTTAAATCATCAAGAGTATATCCAATAGCATCTCAGTGCTTCCTTAGAACTTTCAATAATCTTTCTTCTTCGTGTTCTGAAAGGTTAGCACTAATAATAACAGGATATATCTTCTTTTCATCAAGATAAGCATATTTCAAAGTGTATGGCAATTGTTTTAATTCAAACACAGGATCACCTTTAGGTGGAGGAGGACCTCCAAGAGTTTCAATAGGCAAATTGTGTTTAAGCAGAGGACGTTGTTCAAAGAAAACTTTATCTATTTCATTTCTATCATGCATATGTAAATCATTTTCATGGTCTAGCAAATATTGTTCTAAAGGATCAGTAGGTGGCACAGAAATAGAAGCACGACCAATTAATTCATCCTTACTAGGCAATTCTTTTTCATGATGATTTCTACGAAACTTGGAAAAATTAAACTCATGAGACTCATCACCAAAGCTAACACCCATAGTTTGTTTCTTACAATCTATGTTAGCATTAACTGTGTTCAAGAAAGGTCTACCAAACATAATGGGACAAAGGTCATCTTGTGGGAACCAACAACAACAAAATCAGTAGGGTATTTTATCTTCCCACACAAGACTTCAACATCTCTAACAATCCCAACTCGTGATATAGTGTCTCTCTTAGCAAGTTTAATATTAACATCTATTTCTTCTAACTCTGCAGGTGCTATGACATTCACAATTTCATGGTATAACTTGTAAGGAATAGCATTTACACTAGCACCCATGTCACATAAACCATGATAACAGTGATCTCCTATTTTAACTAAAATAACAGGCATGCCAACAACATGTCTATGTTTATCTTTTCCATCAGGTTTAGCAATTCTAGCAGCTTCTTCACAAAACTAAATAACATGCTCATCAATATCTTCTTCCAAGAGATCTTTAACCATAGCGATGCTAGGTTCTACTTTAATTTTTTCATCAGGTTTAGGTGTTCTAACATAGCTTTTGTTCATCACAGTTAAAAGTTTAGCATGTTCCATTATCCTAACAGGGAAAGGTGGTTTCTCTATAAGCAGAAGGAACAACTGGATCAACATTATAGAGTATAGTTTCTTCTTTAACTAGTACTGGTTTTTTAATTTCTGCTTTTAATAGGTGGGTGATATTCAAGCCACTTCTCTTTAGGGAGTTCAACATGAGTAGCAAATGATTCACAAAAGGAGGCTACTATCTCAGAGTCAAGTCCATATTTAGTGCTAAACTTTTGAAAAGCATTGGTATCCATAAAAGATTTAACACAATCATACTTAAGTTTAATACATGACTCTTTACTTCGTCGAGTTCCCAATCTTCAGAGTTGCGTTTAATTCTTTCCAAAAGATCCCACCGGAATTCAATAGTCTTCTTCATAAAAGAACCAGCACAAGAAGTATCAAGGATGGTTTGATCATTACGAGAAAGCCGAGCATAAAAATTCTGGATAAAAATTTCTCTTGAGAGCTCATGATTGGGGCATGAATATAACACTGACTTAAGCCTCCCCCAAGCTAGAGCGATACTTTCTCCTTCATGAGGCCAAAAATTATATATATAATTCCGATCACGATAAACTAGATGGATAGGATAAATTTTTTGGTGGAACTGCAATTTCAAACGATTCCAATTCCATGATCCAATATCATCGCCAAGCCTGTAACATGACAATGCTCTTCCCTTCAAATACAAAAGGGAAAACCTTTTTCATAACTTGATCCCTGGGTAAACCTGCAAGCTTAAACAATCCACATATTTGTTCTACATATATCAAGTGCCACTACAAAAAAAGACACATTCGTGACATTTTGGGCCGAATGAAAAAATTTCTGTCATACTTATGACACTTCTATGACGATAATTGTGACAAAACCCGGTATCATCATAGATGTGGTGGGGTCCTACTTCTATGACAAAAAATCATGATAGAAAATGGGTTTTTCGTCCTGGGCGGGCCGGAGACGCAGCTGCATGACATTCTTTGGGCCGTCCATGACGGAAACAACCATGGTAAAAGCGAGGGCGAGGAAAATATCAGGGTATTCCCGGTTACGGTGGGTGGTCGGGGCCGAGCGATGCGCGTTTCTCTCATACACGCACGCGCGTGGGTGCGAGGCGTTGGGCTCTAACTGAACCCGAGCGAGGCATTGGGCTCTAACTGAACCCGAGCGATTGCACTACAGGCTACGCGTTACTGAACCCGAGCGATTGATCGATGGCTGTTAACTGAACCCGATCGAGCGATTCCTTCGCTACTGCTGCTAACTGAAGCCGATCGATGCTGCCTCTGGATGAACAGTGAGCGTTGCTGGGGGGTTTGGATGAACAGTTCCTGGTGGGGGTGGATGAACAGGACCCCGTGGTGTTGCCTTTGGATGAAGAGGACCCCGATCGATCGAGCCGGTTGGGGCTGGATGAACAGGACCCCGTGGAGGGCAGGATGAACAGGACCACCCCGTGGAGGGCTGGATGAACAGTAGATGGTAGAGGGTTGGATGAACAGTAGCCCGTGGAGGGGTGGTTGAACAGGAGCCCGTGTAGAGGGCTGGTTGAACAGTAGCCGGTGGAGTAGCGCGCGGTGGAGGCTGGATGAACAGGAGCCCGTGGATGAACAGTCGCAGGTGGAGGCTGGAGGAGGTCGACGGTGGATGAACAGTAGCCCGTGGAGGCTGGAGGGGGTCGACGGTGGAGATGAACAGTATCCTGTGGAGTCCTGTTTTGTGGTACGCCACACCCCTCCCGATCAACATGACCCCCGTTTCGAGTGTAGGAGGTCCGTTTCCTCCGTTTTGCGGTACGCCAGACCCCTCCCGGTGAACAGGATCCCGTTTCGAATGCGACCGGTCGAACACACGGTTGTTTCCTCCGTTCTGCGGTACGCCAGGCCTTGTTTCCATCAGCTGTTCCGTCCAAGCCCTCCCGATGAACATGACGACACATTCCGTTCTGACCCAGCCGGTTGGCTCCCCGTGAACACGACGACGACGCTGTTTCTTCGTTCTGACCCAGCCATGTACATGAGCCCTGGCCGTACGTATGCCCGAGTAGGCGTTCGAGACCCTGCCCGTATGTACGTATGTGGCCGTATTTTCTTTCTTGCACACTGGCCGTTGTACGTACGTGTACATGCTACGTGCGCGCCTCTACTATGACACGTGCGCGCCTCTACATCGACCAGTATGTACGTACACGTTCGCGACCAGAATGACAACGCTATGTACGCTTCGACCAGGTGGGTCCCGACTGTCAGGCACTTCCTTGCCTGCGAAGATGTAGCTGGTGGGTCCCAGCAGTCAGGGGGGCAAATCTTTTTTTTGCCCGGACGCACTTCCTTGCGTGCGAAGATATAGCTGGTGGGTCCCACCAGTCAGGGGGAAATGTTTTTTTTCATGAAATACGGTGGCCCGTCCGGTGGGTCCCCGCTGTCAAGTGGAGGAATAATTATTTTGCGTGTAATAAAGAGGCACTTCCCGGCTGCTGCCGTGGACCCACCTGTCAGCCTCTCCACGTACAGTCCACGTCCGATGGAAGCCGTTCCTTGACCACGTTGACCACGCCGCGCCGAGAGCACCAGGGCGGTGGACGACGGTGAGGCCTAGTAAGGGGACGACGCGGAGCCGGGGAAGACACGGAAGTGGATGCCCACGCGTAGAGGAGTATTAGGGTTCACTAGTTCGCTGCGGTGTGAGGCTGCCATCGCCGCAGAATAACAGGGGGTGTGGGTGAGTAGAGGGATGGCCTGGCCAGCGGTGGGAGTAGTAGGGGGCGGTGATGCCTCCGCCGCATCGCAGCCGGCCACGGGAGGTAGGAGCACGAGGCACGACCGGCGCCGGTTGGGGCAGCTGGAGCAAGAAGACCAGAGGTTGAAGAAGCACTACGGCCGTTGGATGGACATCGTATGGTCACTAGAGCTAGAATCATGTATATTGACTAAGTTGACAAAGCCCTCCGTCCCCGTCAACTTAGTAGGCCCACAAGTCAGCCTGCCACTATACTGGGTCCCAGCTAGCAGGGGGAGTATTCAATTTTTTGTGCGTAATAAGGAGGCACTTCCTTGCGTGCGAAGATATAGCTAGTGGGTCCAAGCTGTCAGCAGCGGTAACGTTTTTTTCGCGAAATACAGAGGCCCTTTCGGTGGGTCCCAGATGTCAGGTGGAGGAATCATTATTTTGCGCGTAATAAGGAGGCATTTCCTTGCGTGCGGGCGTGGACCCAGCTGTCAGCCTCTCCATGTATAGTCCACTTCAGATGCATGTCGGTCGTTGACCGTGTTGACCAGGCCGCGCCGAGAGCACCAGGGCTGTGGACGACGACGAGGCCTAGGAAGGGAACGACACGGAGGCAGGGAAGACTCAACAGTTGTTTCCCACGCGGAGGGGAGTACGACTGTATGAGGGTTTACTGGTTCGTCTGCCGTCGCCAGAGAATAACAGCAGGTGTGGGTGAGTAGAGGGATGGCTAGGCCAGCGATGGGAGTACGGTGGGGCAGTGAGGCCTGCGCGGCAGCACAGCCGACCGCGGGGAGGAGAGAGCAGGCAGTCCCACCGGCGCTTGTTTGAGCGGCTGGAGCAGGAAGAGCAGAGATTGAAGAAGCACGACGGCCGTTGGATGGACATCCAACAGTCGCTGCTTGTGCGTCAATCTTTTTTTAGGAAAGCCTCAAATATGTGGAAAACATCATACAGCCCATCTGCCATTATTTCTAATAAGTTACAGCCCATTTGCTAATTCTTAAGGTTTTTTTGGAGCCCATATTCGTTTTGTTAGCTTTACAGCCCATATTGTGGCCACGGTTAAAAAATTATACGAAATTTTGCATATTTCGGTGCGGTCCGAACTGTTTTTAATCCCGAAATTTTGAGTCACATTCAAACTGATTTTAAAAATAAATTTATATCAATATAAAATCCAACAAATTGTCCACGCATAAAAATCGATGCAGTTTAAAATCTCGAAATGACAAAAAAGAAATTTGAAACTAATTGCCGGTTTGATGTGTTTTAAAAATGTACAACCCGTTTCTCATTACTGATAGGCCATTTTCTCGGCCAGCCGCATGAAGCTCTCCTCATCTTGAAAGATTTGCATCCCAACAGGCCTAACAAAGCGACTTACTTGGCAAATCACAAAAAAACTGGGATGTGGCCGTGGACCCAGCTGCGGCCATGGACCCAGCTGTCAGCCTCTCCACGTACAGTACTCTTCCGATGGAAGTCGTCGTTGACCACATTGACCACGCCGCGCCGAGAGCACCACAGCGGTGGACGACGGTGAGGCCTAGGAAGGGGACGACGCGGAGCCGGGGAAGACGCGGCAGTGGATGCCCACGCGGAGAGGAGTACGAAGGTTCACTGGTTCGGCTCTAGTGTGAGGCTGCCGTCGCCGCAGAATAACAGGGGGTGTGGGTGAGTAGAGGGATGCCCTGGCCAGTGGTGGGAGTAGTAGGGGCGGTGAGGCCTCCGCGGCATCACAGCCGGCCACGGGAGGCAGGAGCACGCGGTACGACCGGCGCTGGTTTGGGCGGCTGGAGCAAGAAGACCAGAGGTTGAAGAAGCACTACTGCCATTGGATGAACATCGTATGGTAACTGGAGCTAGAATCGTTCATATTGACTAAGTTGACAAAGCCCTCTGTCCCCGTCAACTTGGTAGGCCCATAAGTCAGCCTCCCAGTATGCTGGGTTCTGATAAGTCTCCGTCGTATCTACTTTTCCAAACACTTTTGCCCTTGTTTTGAACTCTAACTTGTATGATTTGAATGGAACTAACCCGGACTGACGCTATTTTCTGCAGAATTGCCATGGTGTTATTTAGGTGCAGAAACAAAAGTTCTCAGAATGACCTGAAACTTCACGGAGATTATTTTTGGAAATAATAAAAAATACTGGCGAAAGAATCAAGGCCAGGGGGCCCACACCCTTTCCACGAGGGTGGGGGGCGCGCCTGCCCCCTGGGCGCAGGCGCGCCCCTGCCTCGTGGGCCCCCTGGAGCTCCACCGACCTCAACTCCAACTCCATATATTCATGTTCGGGGAGAAAAAACTAGAGGGAAAGATTCATCGTGTTTTATGATACGGAGCCGCCGCCAAGCCCTAAACTCTCTCGGGAGGGCTGATCTGGAGTCCTTCGGGGCTCCGGAGAGGGGAATCCGTCACCATCATCATCATCATCAACCATCCTCCATCACCAATTTCGTGATGCTCACCACCGTGCGTGAGTAATTCCATCGTAGGCTTGCTGGACGGTGATGGGTTGGATGAGATTTATCATGTAATCGAGTTAGATTTGTTAGGGTTTGATCCCTAGTATCCACTATGTTCTGAGATTGATGTTGCTATGACTTTGCTATGCTTAATGCTTGTCACTAGGGCCTGAGTGCCATGATTTCAGATCTAAACCTATTATGTTTCATGAATATATGTGACTTCTTGATCCTATCTTGCAAGTCTATAGTCACCTACTATGTGTTATGATCCGGCAACCCCGAAGTGACAATAATCGGGACCACTCCCGGTGATGACCATAGTTTGAGGAGTTCATGTATTCACTATGTGTTAATGCTTTGGTCTGCTACTCTATTAAAAGGAGGTCTTAATATCCCTTAGTTTCCGTTAGGACCCCGGTGCCACGGGAGGGTAGGACAAAAGATGTCATGCAAGTTCTTTTCCATAAGCACGTATGACTATATTCGGAATACATGCCTACATTACATTGATGAATTGGAGCTAGTTCTGTGTCACCCTATGTTATGATTGTTACATGATGAACCGCATCCGGCATAATTCTCCATCACCGATCTAATGCCTACGAGCTTTTCACATATTGTTCTTCGCTTATTTACTTTTCTGTTGCTACTGTTACAATCACTACAAAACCCAAAATTTTTACTTTTGCTACCGTTATCACTACTATCATACTACTTTGCTACTAAATACTTTGCTGCAGATACTAAGTTATCCAGGTGTGGTTGAATTGACAATTCAACTGCTAATACTTGAGAATATTCTTTGGCTCCCCTTGTGTCGAATCAATCAATTTGGGTTGAATACTCTACCCTCGAAAACTGTTGTGATCCCCTATACTTGTGGGTTATCAAGACTATTTTCTGGCGCCGTTGCCGGGGAGCATAGCTCTATTCTTTGAGTCACTTGGGATTTATATCTGCTGGTCACTATGAAGAACTTGAAAGACGAGAAAACTAAAATTTATCCCTCAACTACGAGGGGAGGTAAGGAACTGCCATCTAGCTCTGCACTTGATTCACCTTCTGTTTTGAGTAAGCTTGCGACACCTAAACCTGCTTCAGCTATTAATTCTGATATGTCGCATGTTATTGATGATGCCACTTCTGCTATGCATGATACTTATGATGAAACTACTTCTATGCTTGATACTACTGTGCCACTTGGTGAATTTCTTGATGAACAATTTGCTAGGGCTAGAGAGAATGAAATTATTGAAACTGATAATATTGATGAAAGTGATGATGAAGACTCTCCCCCTAAATATGAATTTCCTGTTGTGCCTGAGGGCTATGTTATGGATGAAGAAACTGCTAGAGACTTTCTTGCTTGCAATGATAGAAGTGATCTTAAGAAATTATTAGCTAAGCTGAAACAAAAAACTTTGAACGCTAGAACGAAATATGATCCTTCTTATGCTACTTCACCTATCTTTGTTGCTGATAAGGACTATGAATTCTCTATTGATCCTGATATAATTACTTTGGTTGAATCTGATCCTTTCTATGGCTATGAATCTGAAACTGTTGTGGCACATCTTACTAAATTAAATGATATAGCCACCCTATTCACTAATGATGAGAAATCTCGCTACTATTATATCCTTAAGATATTTCCGTTCTAATTAAAGGGTGATGCTAAGATATGGTTTAATTCTCTTAATCCTGGTTGTGTGTGTAGTCCCCGGGATATGATTTATTATTTCTCTGCTAAATATTTCCCCGCTCATAAGAAACAAGCTGCCTTAAGGGAAATATATAATTTTGTGCAAATTGAAGAAGAGATTCTCCCACAAGCTTGGGGGAGGCTTCTCCAATTACTTAATGCTCTGCCTGATCATCCTCTCAAGAAAAATGAAATACTTGATATCTTTTATAATGGACTAACCGATGCTTCCAGATACCACCTGGATAGTTGTGCTGGTTCTGTTTTCAGGGAAAGAACACCGGATGAAGCTGAAATTCTATTGAATAATATGTTGACAAATGAAAATAATTGGACACTTCCTGAACCAACTCCTAAGCCAACTCCGAAGAAGAGGGGTGTTCTATTTCTCAGTCCTGAAGATATGCAAGAGGCAAAGAAATCTATGAAAGAAAAGGGTATTAAAGCTGAAGATGTTAAGAATTTACCTCCTATTGAAGAAACACATGGTCTTGATAACCCGACACAGGCAGTAAAGGTAAATTTTCTCCATAGATATGATAAAGGTGAAATCCCTCCTACTAAGTTTGCTAGCCAATGTTTGGATGAGTTTGATAATTTTATGGTTAAGCAAGAAGACTTTAATGCTTATTTTGGTAGACAATTGAAACAAAATGCTTATACGATTGAACACTTGGGTGATTATATGTCTAGAGTTAAAGGTGAACTTAAACTCATTAGTAAACATGCTTCTATGGTTACCACTCAAGTAGAACAAGTACTTAAAGCTCAGAATGATTTGCTCAGTGAATTAAATAATAAGAATAATGACTTTGCTGTTAGGGTGGCTACTAGAACTGGTAAAATGACTCAGGAACCTTTGTATCCTAAAGGCCATCCTAAGAGATTTGAGCAAGAATCTCAGAGAAATAATTTAGATGCACCTAGTCCTTCTAAGAAGAAGAAAAAGAAAAATGATAGGACTTTACATGCTTCTAGTGAACCTGTTATAGACACACCTTAGAATCCCAACGATATTTCTATCTGTGATGCTGAAACACAATCTGGTAATGAACATGAACCTAGTGATAATGTTAATGATGATGTTCATGTTGATGCTCAACCTAGCAATGCCAATGATGTAGAAATTGAACCTGCTGTTGATCTTGATAACCCACAATCAAAGAATCAACGTTATGATAAGAGAGACTTTGTTGCTAGGAAACACGGTAAAGAAAGAGAACCATGGGTTCAGAAACCCATGCCTTTTCCTCCCAAACCATCCAAGAAAAAGGATGATGAGGATTTTGAGAGCTTTGCTGAAATGATTATACCTATCTTTTTGTGTATGCGTTTGACTGATATGCTCAAAATGAATCCTTATGCTAAGTATATGAAAGAAATTGTTACAAATAAGAGAAAGATACCGGAAGCTGAAATTTCCACCATGCTTGCTAATTATACTTTTAAGGGTGGAATACCAAAGAAACTTGGAGATCCATGAGTACCTACTATACCATGCTCCATTAAAAGAAACTATGTTAAAACTGCTTTATGTGATCTTGGAGCCGGTGTTAGTGTTATGCCTCTCTCTTTATATCATAGACTTGATTTGAATAAGTTGACACCTACTGAAATATCTTTGCAAATGGGTGATAAATCAACTGCTATACCTGTCGGTATTTGTGAGTATGTGCATGTTGTGGTTGCAAACTTTACTATTTTAACGGACTTTGTTATTCTTGATATTCCCGAGGACGATAGTATGTCTATTATTCTTGGAAGACCCTTTTTGAATACTGCAGGGGCTGTTATTGATTGCAACAAAGGCAATGTTACTTTTCATGTTAATGGTAATGAGCATACGGTACACTTTCCGAGGAAACAACCTCAAGTCCATAGTATCAATTCTATTTGAAAAAATCCATCGATTATTATTGGAGGTTTTGAATTTCCTCTTCCTACTGTCAAAAAGAGCTATGATATTCTTATTGTTGGGGATGTGCATATCCCCGTTGAGGTCACATAGTGTTATTCGAAATTTCTCCGGTTTCATGTTATTCGAAATGAGTTTGTTAACAAGACCTGATCAACCTTGTTAGTGAATTCCTTTTGATGAGCATGAGATGGATGAAACTAGAAAGCACAACCTTCTGTACCCTTCTTTTACTTTCTGTTATTTAGAATGAATAAAGTAAAAATAGTATTTTTTCTGTCTGTTTTCTGAATTATCCGTGCAATATAAAAATACCCCGAAAAAAAAGTTCTCCAAATGCCCTGCCAATTTAATATGATTTTTTCTGGAATATTTGAGAATATCTGGCACTCAGAACACGGTAGGGGGAGCAAGCACCTGGCCACGAGGGTCCAGGGCGCGCCCCCTGCCTCATGGGCCCACGGTGGCTCCCCTCCACTTATTCCTGCACCCACACACTTCTTCTTCCTCCCAAAAAATCACCAACCAAGCACGAGTTCTAGCTCATTTTGCTGCGATTTTCGATCTCCTTGCTCAAAGCACCTCTCACAAAACTGCTTTGGGGGATTGTTCCTTGGTATGTGACTCCTCCATTGGTCCAATTAGTTTTTGTTCTAGTGCTTTACTCATTGCAAATTTTTGCTGCCTAGGTGACCATTTTCTTGAGCTTGCATGACAAATTTATATGGTTCCAAGTAGTTCTAATGCATGATATAGTCTCTAGGCACTTGTAGGAGTAGTTGCTATCCATTTTGTTGAGCTTGGTTCACTTTTATTTGAATTTACTAAAAAATTCAGAAATTTTCAGAAAATGATGAAGAGATTTTTGAGGGGCTCTTCGAGCCGAAGCTCGAAGGATAAGCAAAGTGAAGAAGCGGAAAGGCCCAAATATAATCTGCCTCGCACCGCGGAGGTTCGGCCGTATGAATGGCCTTGCGATGATTTCTTGAGACCAACCAGGATTTATGATGGTTTTTATGAGTTGGCTGAGAATGCAGGCCTCACCGACTTCCTCTGCGACCAACGCGAATAGTATCTCTTACTCACCAATACATTTCTGCAAAATTTCCATTTCCATTCTAGGAGGTCACCACCTACGGTGGATTTCTATTTATATGATGAGTATAAGGAGATGACTCTTCAAGAATTCTGTGAGGTTTGCAAGTTACCTTTTCCGGGTTTCATAGAGGAACCACATAGTAACGATGTGGAGGGGTTTATTGATACAATTGCTGTAGGGGAAACGAGGAAGGTTTCCGACGCACGGATCACTAGCATACATTTTCCTGTTCTACGTTACTTTGCTATATTTGCTAGTAGATGCTTAATTGGTCACGGAAACTGTGGAAACCAGAGTGTCCCTGATATCATTATTTTGTGCCATGCTTTGTTTCGCGATGACACATTTAGTATGGGCGCTATTGTTGCAAAGCGGTTAAATCTTAACCGTACTACGGGTCCCACCTTGGGAGGCATCTTCGCCTCGCGCCTCGCTGCATACTACAACATACCTATTAGGCACTATGAGAAAAAAGAAAAATTGCTGCCTACTGTTTATTTAGATTATAAGAGTATGGTAGCGCATGATTTTATTGTTAAGAATAGGGAAAGGGCGCTTAAATACAAATTGTTGTTTGATAAAAGTCACCCTGAGACTATTACCTTGCCTGCTCCTTCCTTGTTTGATTTATCCGCAGGTCAGTATCTCGTTCCGCTAGCTACCATCCAAGCGTACCGGAACCCTACATCAGCCACAGAGCCGGAGCCGGAACCACAATTTGATCCTCCACGACAGTATAATTACCAGTGGGATCCGGAGATGATTGCCAACCAGTGGCAATCAGGGGCCTCTTCTTCTCAGTACGACGCCAACTACAACTTTGGATATCCGCCCGGCCAGCCGTGGCAATAGACCCACTTAGGCCAAAAGCCTAAGCTTGGGGGAGTACGTATTTCTCACCGACATTACATTTATGTTCACACACTCATTGCTAGATGTCGGTGCTCATACTTTTTCACTGTAATATCCATGCTAGTTTATTTTATTTTTATGCTTTCTTCTTGTGTGTTTAATAAACCTTAAGAAAACTAAAAAAATTAGTAGTAGCTTTTAGCTAGTTTACTTCCTTGCTGTAGTAGTAATAATTAAAAAGAAAACCCAAAAAGATTTCCCGTTCTTCTTTTGCTTGTTGGGAGCTTTCCCGTGTAAATAGTTTTATTTCTTTTCTTTTCTTTGGGGGTCGATAGGAGATGACCATAATGAAATTGTTGAAGTGGCTCTTATAGGCATTATTGTTGATTTAACCAAGAGCCCATATTGCCTTGTCTTCTCCTGTTTATTGAATGCTCGCAGATTCCAGCTTTGTCCAATGCACGTGCACTATTATTATTATTCACATCATTCGGTCGTGCAAGTGAAAGGCAATTATGACGATATATGATGGACTGATTGAGATGGGAGAAGCTGGTATGAACTCGACCTCTCTTGTTTTTGTAAATATGATTAGTTCATCGTTCCTGATTCAGCCTATTATGAATAAACATGTTTGCAATCACAATTAGAGATTATAGTTGCTCGTGCCATGCTTGATTAGCTATGAGTTATAATGGTTTACCTTGCGTGCCAACATGCTATTAAAATGGTTGTGATGTGGTATAATAGGGTGGTATCCTCCTTTGAATGATTCAAGTGACTTGACTTGGCACATGTTCACACATGTAGTTGAAACAAATCAACATAGCCTTCACGATATTTATGTTCAAGGTGGATTATATCCTACTCACGCTTGCACTCAATGTTTATTAATATTAATGCATGTTCAGGACTGTTGTCGCTCTCTAATTGGTCGCTTCCCAGTCTTTTGCTAGCCTTCACTTGTACTAAGCGGGAATACTGCTTGTGCATCCAATCCCTTAAACCCCAAAGTTATTCCATATGAGTCCACTATACCTTCCTATATGCGGTATCTACCTGCCATTCCAATTAAATTTCTATGTGCCAAACTCTAAACCTTCAAATGAAATTTTGTTTTGTATGCTCGAATAGCTCATGTATCAACTAGGGTTATCCGTATCTTCCATGCTAGGCGGGTTATTCTCAAGAGGAGTGGACTCCGCTCCTCACTCACGAGAAAATGGCTGGTCACATGGATGCCCAGTCCCATGCTTTATGCAAATCAAATCAAAATAATTGCAAACAAAACTCCCCCTGGACTGTTGTTAGTTGGAGGCACTCGTTGTTTCGAGCAAGCCATGGATTGATGCTTGTTGGTGGAGGGGGAGTATAAACTTTACCATTCTGTTTGGGAACCGCCTATAATGTGTGTAGCATGAAATATATCACCATCTCTCGGTTGTTATGTTGACAATGAAAGTATGCCGCTCAAAATATTATTTATCTCTGCTTTAAAATCGAGCTCTGGCACCTCTAGAAATCCCTGCTTCCCTCTACGAAGGGCCTATCTATTTACTTTTATGTCGAGTCATCACCCTCTTATTAAAAAGCACCAGCTGGAGAGCACCGCTGTCATTTGCATCCATTACTATTAATTTATATTGGGTATGACTATGACTGGATCTCTTTTACCATGAATTACAATGTTTAGTCAGTCCTTGATCTTTAAAGGTGCTCTGCATTTATGTTTTGCAGTCTCAGAAAGGGCTAGCGAGATACCATCTTGTTATATCATATTATGATTATTTTGAGAAAGTGTTGTCATCAGAGATTTATTATTATTGCTTGCTAGTTGATTATGCCATTGATATGAGTAAACATGAGACCTAAGTGTTAATGTGAATATGGTTAGTCATAATCTTTGCTGAAAACTTGAATGCTGGCTTTACATAGTCACAACAACAAGAGCAAACAGAGTTTGTAAAAGTTTTTCTTTACCACTTTCAGTTTATCAACTGAATTGCTTGAGGACAAGCAAAGGTTTAAGCTTGGGGGAGTTGATACGTCTCTGTCGTATCTACTTCTCCAAACACTTTTGCCCTTGTTTTGAACTCTAACTTGCATGATTTGAATGGAACTAACCCGAACTGACGTTGTTTTCAGCAGAATTGCCATGGTGTTATTTATGTGAAGAAACAAAAGTTCTCGGAATGACATGAAACGTCACGGAGATTATTTTAGGAAATAATAAAAAATACTGGCGAAAGAATCAAGGCCAGGGGGCCCACACCCTTTCCACAAGGGTGGGGGGCGCGCCTGCCCCCTGGGCGCGCCCCCTGCCTCGTGGGCCCCCTGGAGCTCCACTGACCTCAAGTCCAACTCCATATATTCGTGTTCTGGGAGAAAAAAACCAGAGAGAAAGAGTCATTGCGTTTTACGATACGGAACCACCGCCAAGCCCTAAACTCTCTCGGGAGGGCTGATCTGGAGTCCGTTCGGGGCTCCGGAGAGGGGAATCTGTCGCCATCGTCATCATCAACCATCCTCCATCACCAATTTCATGATGCTCACCGCCATGCGTGAGTAATTCCATCGTAGGCTTGCTGGACGGTGATGGGTTGGATGAGATTTATCATGTAATCGAGTTAGATTTGTTATGGTTTGATCCCTAGTATCCACTATGTTCTGAAATTGATGTTGCTATGACTTTGCTATGCTTAATGCCTGTCACTAGCGCCCGAGCGCCATGATTTGAGATCTGAACCTATTATGTTTTCATGAATATATGTGAGTTCTTGATCCTATCTTGCAAGTCTATAGTCACCTACTATGTGTTATGATCCGGCAACCCCGAAGTGACAATAATCGGGACCACTCCTGGTGATGACCATAGTTTGAGGAGTTCATGTATTCACTATGGGTTAATGCTTTGGTCTGGTACTCTATTAAAAGGAGGCCTTAATATCGCTTAGTTTCCGTTAGGACCCCGCTGCCACGGGAGGGTAGGACAAAAGATGTCATGCAAGTTCTTTTCCATAAGCATGTATGACTATATTCGGAATACATGCCTACCTTAGATTGATCAATTGGAGCTAGTTCTGTGTCACCCTATGTTATGATTGTTACATGGTGAACCGCATCCGGCATAATTCTCCATCATCGATCCAATGCCTACAAGCTTTTCACATATTGTTCTTCGCTTATTTACTTTTCTGTTGCTACTGTTACAATCACTACAAAACCCAAAAATATTACTTTTGCTACCGTTATCACTACTATCATACTACTTTGCTACTAAATACTTTGCTGCAGATACTAAGTTATCCAGGTGTGGTTGAATTGACAACTCAACTTCTAATACTTGAGAATATTCTTTGGCTCCCATTGTGTCGAATCAATAAATTTGGGTTGAATATTGTACCCTCTAAAACTGTTGCGATTCCCTATACTTGTGGGTTATCAGGTTCCAGCTGGCAGGGGGAGTATTCATTTTTTTGTGCGTAATAAGGAGGCACTTCCTTGCGTGCGAAGATAGCTGGTGGGTCCGACCTGTCACCGGGGGGCACGTTTTTTTCGCGAGATATAGAGGCCCTCCCGGTGGGTCCCAGATGTCAGGTGGAGGAATCAAAGACTTGAGAAGGCGTACAGAACAAGCTAGTGTACCAGTAAAGAGACGTTGCTGAGTTTTAGAAAAAAGAGAGACGTGCTCCTGTAGCTAGTTCGAATCCAAACCTAGACTATGACTATATATGGTGCTATGCTACTCTACAAGTAATGAAACTGACATATCCAACGTTCGCTTCTCCTCTTCTCTACTTACTCTGCCTAGCATCAGAAGCTCTGGCCGCAACAACCATGTCCGCTGGCTGCTCGTCCACCTGCTCTTCAGCAGGTAACAACCAAATATGCGCCAAGTCGCCACCCGTACCATCGCCTGTGGGTCTCATCACACCCCCACCGGCTCGCGCACCGCAACCGGTTGCTCATCGCAACCTGCTGCCGTCATGGGGTAATAATATGTTTAAGTGTTGTTCTACTGCTTTCAGTTGCTGATTTTTTTAATAGTTTGGTTGATGATCTTCCAATTTGATTTGTGCAGAAAAGGGAAGATTCGTGTGATTTGTATTTCTGGGAAGTTGCTGATGTGCGGGAGTGCAACTACGCTGATTATTTGGTTAGCCGAGGAATCCCAATACCAGTAGGTTGGGGTGTTGGACAAGTAACTGAAGGAACGGCGGAAGAGGAAGATGCAGAGCAGAAGGTTAAAGATGCAGTTCCTCTGATCATGGCCAAGCAACAGCTGCTGAACGGCCTTGACAGCAATAAGGAGATGAAAGAGCTTGTGAAGATAATGGGCAAAATCAATGTGCTCAGTAGGATGATTGTCTCTTTATTTGCAGTGTATGTAGCACTCGCGATGTATTCAGTGGCTATGACATGAGCACTTTGCTGAAACTAGTAATGAATGAAACCTGTGTAGCAGGCTGGGCGTAGTGTTGTGAACATCTAATGATTTCTATTAACGGAAATCAGGGGGTATCCCCTTTTACTCATAAATAAATAAATAGCAGAGGCCCTTTTGGTAAGAAATAAATAAATTAGCAGAGGCCCTGTCGGGTCAGCTTTGTTCTCATTCGAAGACGTCGAGGAAATTGCAGTCCAATAGCAAACTATGTCATCAAATTCAAGTTTCACAGCCAAATATGAGTACAACTAAACAACAATGTCATCATGTTTTAGTCATCATACAATCACCAAAGACAAATCATCATACATAACAAGTGATGTTCTCACAGGAAAATACTAAACAACATGTTGATCAGGTTTCAGTTGTTATAGCAAACACAATTTCACATAGTAGATAAAAAACGTCTTCTGACAGGCAAATACGACAAAAGCAATGTAATCATCATCCGCAGCAGCAGCGTCAACATCTTCGACATGTGTATCAATCTGAATCGTAATTCCCCACAGTGTCATCTTCTTCTTCGTCCTCAACGTCCTTGAGCTTTGGCTTCTTCTTGATCAACTCTTGTATGTCCACAGCACGACAGGCAATCTTTTCGCCGGCGTCATTGACGTGATGGTTCTCAAAGATATTAGTTTACATATAAGTTTTATGTGTAGTCATAGTATCTCTACTTTGATAAAAAAAGTATCAACATTCAACAACGCCCAATCAATATTGTTAGATTCGTACGTACTCCTAGATTTGTACTCGAGATGGTTTCCAATTTGTTTTCAACCACGTGAATGTGCTTGTTCTCGCGCATGCTCTTCCTACTAGGATTTCGCCACGTATAGCCAGTCCAATAGTAACTTTTTTTAAGCTCCCTGTCCAATAGTACTAGTGGAGTATTGACAACATCTGTACTAGAGTATGTAGTGCTCATAGTTGTACTCCCTCCTTCCATTTATATAGGGCCTATGTGGAGGAGAGAGATCTGAAAAAGAAAGGGGAGTGAGCTCTCATGCAAGAGCCTAGCTATATACGCATTCCTAGTTAAATACATACAATAAATATGAAGAAAGAGATGGAGAGGAGATGGAAAAAAGTACTAATACAATAGCCAACCTTATAATTTTTTTGCGGGAAATAGCTAACCTTATAGCCCACACTACTGTATGAGTGCATATAATAGATGATGGCTATAGATGACATGGCAGTTCCTTATAGCCATCGACTGGCTATATTATTAACCATGCTCTAATGCGTTTTTCAAAACCGCATTTGACTATTGACAAGATTAATGGTACATGAGATGTATAATGTGAAAATTATATCATAGGAAGCTCCTTTCACATACGTATCCCTGCCTTACCCTCCCTTTCGGTCACTCACTGGCGGATCCCATGCTTGCTAGGCCCCGCATGTCAGTTACTCAATGGGTTCGGCCACGTCAGGGGATCCTCATCCGTAGTATACTCCCTCTTTTTTTATTTACTCCGCAAAAAATGACGCGGGCGGGGGAGGGGAGGGACGTCGGTTTGCTCTCAACTGCGGTCCCACAAGCGAGCGAAAAAGCAAGACGAAGCGCGTTCCATTCGGTGAGCGACGTGGAGGGTCCAGCGTGCCGGGCTGCAACGCGAACGCGACAAGAGTGATGTACAGTCAAAACCAATTGACCCGTCATCACCAGAACCACTATTCACACCAGAACCTTCGCTACTCGGCCTACACCAGCCACTGTCCTAAAACCACACCTAATCTCCAGCCCCTTCCCCCACCTTTCGATCCCCTAGTCCGCATCAAGCGTCCCCTAGTTCGCCGAAAAGCCATGGTGCGCCGCAAGATCACGTACTAGAAGATGCTGACGCCGGAGCGCCGCGCAGAAATCGCGGCGGCGGTCGGCGCCAGAGACCTCCGTTCCCAAGCTCGCTTTGCAGTGGGCCAATCCCCGAGTTCTTTGGAGCCAAGCTACGAGGAGGAGGAAGCCGATCCAATGTTCATGGCGGAGGTCGCGGCGCAGAAGGCCCTCGATGGGTATGAGACAATGGACGTCGACTTCGTGCCGGCGTCCGAGTCCCCCACGGTGCAGGCGGACCAGCAGTACAACCTGGCAATACTAAAGGAGGGCCGGGAGGCAGAGGCTGAACTCGAGGCGGAGCGTGCGCATGCCGCTACCATCGAGGCTCTCCTGTAGGCGGAACCGGATGTCGTGGATGTGAACCGGGCGACGGAGGCTCAACTTGAGGCAGAGCGCGCGGATACCGCTGCCATCGAGGCCCTCCTGCAGGCGGAACCGGGCGTCCTGGACTTGAACCGGGCGGCAGAGGCTCAACTAGACGCAGTGCACGCGGATGCTGCTCTCATCGAGGCCCTCCTATAGGCGGAACCAGACGTCCTGGACTTGAACTGGGCGGTGGAGGCTCAACTCAACATGGAGCGCGCGGATGCCGCTGCCATCGAGGCCCTCCTGCAGGGCGGAACCGGACGTCATCGACTTGAACCGGGCGGTGCTCTCGTTCGTGCAGAGCACCCGCACGCTCCACGTGAATGATTAGCTGGACGCTGAGGACAACCACGGTGCGGAGACACACGTCGGCAGCTACGGCTAGTTCGCGCCGGCTGCCAAAGACGACGAGGCCGTCTCGTTCTGCGAGCAGTGATAGTTTTTCTTTCGGTTGTTGTTTTTATGGATCTTTTGTTGTGTAAAAAATATATTGTTATGCAAGTCGCCTGACTTGGTCAGTCTACCATTTCAGGCGGTTGGACAAATATCCTACGTCTCCTAACCCTTCTTCCTCACCTCTTCTTCTTCCCCAACAGACCATCGCACGGGCCATACGGATACTCCCCAACATGCAGTTGGATAAACATACTCTATGAACGAAAATTATGTGTCAGCGGTAGGATGGCTGAGTTTGGTTTGTTCACATGCGACAGCACGTGTCAGTGAGGGTGCGTTCCCTTGGTTGGGTTTGTGACGTCAAGGAGTGACTGTGAGAGGGTGCCGTGCGACCGCGGCGTGCAGGAGCGACCGTGTGAGGGTGCGGTGCGACCGCGAAAGCCGTGCGCAAGTGTACCTCCTTTTCAGTTTGAAAACTTTAGGCAAGCTTAGCAAAAAATGTGTGGCAAAGTATGGCAATGCAAGGCCTAGACCCAAACAGGATAAGTACATAGTACTACGTACTAGGAGTACTAGTGTTAAAAAAGGAAGGCGGGGTTTTCCTTCGCGGGATTAATCGATACGAATCCTCGTTTCATATGTCAATTAATGCGTATCTTTTTCTCCAAAGCCCAAAGAGCTAACCATCTCACTCCTCATCGCTTGATTAATGCAGCGCCATGCAAACCAAACTTCTCACTTCCGCATGCATGCAGGGGATATTAATGTCCTTGGTTGCTAGTACGAGGCAAACCCCATCAATTTTGCCTCGATTAATGTTAGTGGCATTTTGCAAATTGCAATTTTGATATACTGGCCTTGTGTACAAAAAAATGTTGGTAGTAACTATATTTGACTTCCTTCCCCATTGCGGTGACGTCGACGATATCTCGAACGTTGTGGTTTTGCGAAGTGCGTTCGACGGAGAACACCATTGAGGGAGACCATGGTAAGTCGTTCACAAGTGCCGCCTGCAAGCCGAGACAACCGCCTTATTTGCATCCAGGAAGTCCGTTGAACCAAAGGACGCGTAAATGTACTAGTACTACTCGTACACAATAGTGTCGTCCGTCCAGCTTAGTGCGGTGAGATGGTTTCTCAAAGAAAACGATGGAGAAGCGGAGTCAGCAAAGAGTGAAATGATGGTTGCTTCGTCTGTGCTTTGTGATTTTACGCCTCACTTCTTTGTGATTTGTGATAGAAGGGATAGGGGAGTAGACTCTGTCCTCTATATTGTACATGCGTCCAAGCACGGGAGAAAGAGGAGAGACGTTGCATTTTCTATTCCTTCATCAATCAATCAGGGAGCTTCGGTTCCATCCTTTTGGCTTTGGCAACACCGTCCACAATGGTTCCCACGATGCCAAAAGCTATTTTCACATTTGGCTACACATTGTGGATGCCCTTAACCGTACCACTTGGTTTTGCTCCTGTGTGCTATCTATACAAATCTCAATTATATTGATCTAAAAAAATCATAGAATCAAGATTAGTAAAAAGGAGGTGATTTTGCCGTGCGGATGGCGGGGGAGGTTTCTTATTTTTAGAGGACCTTGTCCTGGCGGTTTGCTAACATGCGGTCCCACGTGTCAGTGCTTTACCAAGCCGATCCGCTTCCCACATGAGGCAGAACAACGGCAGAAGCAACACGTGGTTAACTTGAAGAAGATGAGGGAGAAGCGGATTCAGCAACAAGTGAAATGATGGTTGCTTCGTCCCTCCAACTTCTTTTTTTAGCATTATTACTTCGTCCCTCCAACTTAACTACGGGAAAGGTGCAGCTTTGTGATTTGATGCCTCATTGCTCATTACTACGCCGGCGCCATGACTGGGTGCTTCACCCCGACTGCTCTGCACTGTATTCCAGTATTGCACGTGGACCCAGTAGCTTGATGTCCCACATGTCGGTGAAAGGGACTAGAATATTTATGAAAGCGAGCGCTCCACTCTTACGATGGAGGAGTACACGACACGACGGCCCAGTGAACTATCACTTGTACTGTATATAGTACTATAGTTTTGCTGTTTCGCACGATCCATCGATACAAACCCGATTAAATACGAAAGGGCGGGATTTTTCCCGCGCGGTATATGATACTGGCCATACATTTCAAAGGCAATTTTAATGTATGCAAACTGAATAATTAAGTAACAATATGATATCTAGTAAAACTAAAAACACATATGATTTATTGTGTTAGAGTGTAGTAGTAGTGATGTATTGCATAGTTGTTAGATGTAACATGCGAGAACGTGTAGAGATGTAGTTTTGGAGGGCCTACAGAGAGAAAAGCGTAATACGTTCACCGAACTCCAGAATAAGCTGATTACGGTCACTATATACGTTTTGCGGTGATTATATGGTCACTTGCTCACGGTTTAGCATCGGATTGCACTTTGTTGACCGGCCAAATAGTCTGCGTGGCACCATGTTGACTAGTTAAATTGACCACATTCCTTGTGGGTCCCACCTGTCAGTTCACATAGGGAAAACGTCAGATAAACACAAATTTACGCAGGCGCGACAAGACTCCACCCCGTGCGCGGGAATCACCTGGTTGTGTATGTGTCTGTCAGGGCCTGATGTGTGCGCATGCACTTGTAGATTGAGCACTTGAGCGTGAGAGTGTGTGTTGGTCGTGTGGTGTACTGGTGTGTGCATGCATGCGTGCGTGTGTGTGTGTGTGAGTGTTGCGTGCGTTCGTGACTGCGTGTGTACGTGTGAGTGTTGTGTGCGTGCATGGGTGCATGTGTTCGTGTGAGTGTTGCGTGCATGCAGTTCGTGTGCATGTGTGCGTGTGTGTATAATCACCACACCAGCTCATGTGTGTTAAAACAGACGGCTCAGCATACCACTACAAGGCCACCTTGTCCGTTGTACCCGCGGTCATGACTTCGAACCACCGTCCAATAATTTTTTGTCGTTTGTTTTCATTCTTACTAACAAGATGCCCGTACGTTGCACGTAGCATCAAGATGCATTTGTATGACTAGTTTATCTTGTGAGAGAAAAGGATGAACGAGGGAAGGCCTTATTTGCAAATGTGGAGAGGTGTGTGGGTACCTTTTTGCAAAATTGTCATAGTTTCTTTCCTATCCGTCAGATATAAATCGGACGGCCTATATTGCAGGATGGCAGGCACACCATCATCACCAACTCTATTTTTTATAAGAGTGTATTTTATCCCTACTCTTATAAAAAGCATAGTCAGTGATGATCGTGTGCCTGCCATCCTGCAATATAGGCCGTCCAATCTATATCTGACGGGTAGGAAGGAAACTATGGCAATTTTGCAAAAATATACCCACACCCCTCTCCACACTTGCAAACAAGGCCTTCCCTTGTTCATCCTTTTCTCCCACAAGATAAACTACTCATACAAATGCATCTTGATGTTCCGTGCAATGCATGGGCATCTTGCTAGTATTTTATAAGAGTGTAGATGTAGAGTAGATACAAGCCGATAGGTGGGCCCGATGGTAGTGAGATAATGTGATGCAACACTAGAGGTGCCACGTGGAGCGTTTAACTGGTCAACTAGTCGTGTCTTGAGCAAATACATTATTGTACGGTGAGCCCGTGACTGTATAATAACCACAAAACATAAATGGTGACCGTAACGAGTGGATTCTGAAGTCCAATGTACGTATCGTGCTTTCGCTTCATATACAATGATCATCACTGTATATATCGCGATAGAAAGATGAAACATGCGTGAATGTGCTGGGGGCTTACTTTTAGAGGACCTGGAGATAGTTTGTGTGCGTACGTGAAAGGGGCGTAGAGGGGGGGTATGCGATGGAGAGAGAGATGCTCTTCGTTTCTCTTTATTATGACTAACTTTATATATAGTATAAAAATATACAAATTCACAGTGCGGAATAAATATCATTGTGGGCACCATGCAATGCAAGCGTTCATACTCCTCCATATAACTTTGTAATATTGTATATATGTAGAAATTCTAAAATATTTTTTTGGCCACACTTTATTCAAAAGGAATGTTGTATGCGAAATAAACATGAAGAGAGGGCTTTTTAGATCAATGGGGTACGTGATGTAACATGTGTGTATCTGTAGTTGATGCATTTGGCAGGCCCTAAAGAGGTATGTGTGTGTATTACGTATTCGAGAGAGACATGGATAGCGGGGCCGGCAGGGGGGGCGTGGGAGAGATAGCACGAGAAATGAGAGTGGTCTAGAGAGAGAGACGAATATGACGTCACGGCGAGAGATTCCCTTGAGTGTGTATATGCAAGGGGGGAGTGGATAGAGGCACCAGGAGAATATTTTTTGTGTGTGTGGTGTCTGTGTTGGTATGTGTGGGTGTGAGAAGATAACGAGACGTGGGGGCAGAGGGTGTGTCACCGCGTGAGGTCCGGTGGGTCGAGGTGAGGCCCTTCGTTCGGTTCCATCTTGCAGCACATTGGTCGGCCCGTGGCGCATTCAGGGAGACCCATGGATGACTAGTCGTACAAGACAAAGATAGCATAATTGTGAAGGACTCTATGTCCACTGACAAAGCCGGCTAGGATTTGTAACACTAGGTTCTCGGACTAAGGTAACCCCTTTATCTCTGATATTACTATTCATCCAACCTAACTTTAAGGGGCATCCTACAAAATGCTCTGCTAGAATCATACTCGTCGATTAGGAAGAGAGGTGTGAGACAATGCGTGAGAGACAGGCCTAAAGATAATGTGCGTACAGGAGACACGTAGGCAGGTCTATGGATATACAAAGGGTTGATGGGGATTGTGCGTGTGTATGCTTGTGAGAGGAATAGTGCTTGTGATAAAGGTTAGTGAAAACAGTCGTAAATGGTTACGAGAGGGATGGAGGGTTATATCGAGAGCATGTGTGCGAGAAAGACACCTCGGGAGAGAGTGTGTGAGAATGTGTGAGAGACCACCAATGGAGAGTGAAACTACACGTACAAGAATGTTGTACACATTGATTAAAGATATAAATTGTATCCAATATTAGGATGGGATCATGATATTTGCAATTCGCGTAAGGAACAGTCATTGATCCATCAGACATCTAGATTCTATCGAATTTGAGCATGTCTATGTTATTATTCGACACAATTGATCCACATAGTTAGTATTTTGAATATAAACGTGAGTATAGTTCATGTTGTGTGCGTAAAGCACATTATACATATGAAAGTTACACAATGAACATTATAAATAGCTACCTATGAGCTAGCATACATTTGAATTCAACTTAAGGTGGTTTAAAAAATCGAATTCAACATGAAGTCCATTCAATTATTTGAATTTGATATCATGGCATTTGTAAATCATACCTAAATTATGGGGGCACCAATCTTTGCTCTGATTTTGTACATAATAGCATATGTAGTCGTGTACAACATAGATTTAAATTTAGCTCCTCCATTCCAAAATAATCATAGTTATAGGATTTTCAAGTGTCAAAATTTCAAAAAGAAGCGGATAATTTAATGAGGTTTTCAAACATACAAGGTCAAATTTCACGCTGTCTATTTAGGTTAATCCTCAAAGTTCAAGAGTACTCTAAACATGAATGCTTGTGTTTCAAAATTTCGAACGGAGCGCCAAAAGAGCCTTTACTCGCCCGAAACTGCATGAGACCAATGTTTGGCAGTACAAGGAAATTACTTTTCTAATAACTCCGACCCGTGAAACCTACCAGCCCGACGTCCAAAGGTCTAAACCGGGGTAGGTTTGTAGCTTCATATAGACGCCACGCAACTGCCTCCGAAAAACATTCATACACAATGGCCACCTAAGCACACATGCGCGCGGCCGAAATCGCTCCCGCCCACTATTTGGGACACCTGGGATTACCATCCGACCCCCGACCCGCAGTAGGTCCGAAATTTAAGAGGGGGGCAAAGTTTGTACTTTCCCCAAATTTCAAACAAGGGTGTCCCATCTTCTGTTCAAAAAAGCCAAAAACAAGCGCGTCCCAGACCGAAACATGGTTCTC
>NC_057811.1:276876591-276881785 GCF_018294505.1 Triticum aestivum
CGCGAAACCCCGGCGTCCTCCGTCCGCCACCCCATTCCACCCATCAACCGCCACCCTCCTCCATCACGCCGGAGCCGATACCCCGACGTCGTCCTCCACCGCAACCTCAACCGCAACGCCCTCCACGGCTAGTAGTTGAAGCCGAGGCCGAGCCGTCCGTACCCGAGCCAGTTCAACCACGCCGTCCTGCGCCTCACCGCTGCCGCTCCAACTTCGCCACCCTCCACCGCACCGGAGCTGTTCCTGCTATGCCGTCCTTCGCCGCCTCGGATCTGCTTCCCCTCCGCCGACAAACGGCCACGGCAACACAGTCAACAATTTGGCCATGGGTTCGTCGAAGCCTGCACCCTCCTCCGGAACATCGGTTTCCCCAGCAAAAAGAAGAAGGTCGGCGCGACATGTGGAGGTGACCACACCGGCAACCGAAAATGGTACTCCTCTTCCCTTATTCATGCAAATCTTACGTGTCTGCTTGCACGGTATTCATCCCATAGAAGACACTAGTTGACCGCTTCTTCTTTATACTAGATGTTCCTAGTAACTCGCGATGCACAAGGTTTCTCCTCATATACTATTTCACCTTAGCTAGAGGTCTGTCGCCCCCCTGAATTTCAATTCCTGGTCAGTTGATTCCCAATTAAGGGAAGCATTCCCCGGCGTAACTGGCGCTAGTCTGCCTATTACACCGGGGAAGCAGCGCCTCGGTGTTTATCTTAGGGGCGTGTGGGGCCTAGAGCTACTGGCGCCCGATCTGGAGGTCGACCGGGATTAAAGGGATGGCCTGGGGGCGCTGCCAAGCACGGCGGTGGTGTGAGGTCGAGGGGAGGGCGGGGCGGCGGAGGCAGGGGCAGTGGTCGCTGGCGGTTCGAGAAAGATCGTCAACAGTGACTGGCGGGAGGTAGACAAAGGCCATCTGCCCGTTCCTTATAGATCGGACGGTTCATTAAAAAAATCGACTGACCTATTTATTTTCAGTCGACTGTTATCTTGATATTACCACATGTGGTGGTGTGCTGGAGGAGTACCTGCATTTCCTGTGCTCATATATTACAAAATCATATGGAGTAGAATCTAATTTTGTTTGCCATGCAATGTTGTAGAGCTATCATATGTCTCCTGTCATTTATTTTTCAGCCACCTGCTATCTGCTACTTTTACAGTGCACTAGTTCTGCACACACTTCACCCATACTCTCACTATTGTGTTTTTATGCAAGGGTATTTCAGAGTCTGCCTCGAGAGAAGCAGAAAAGAAAAGAGAGAAGTTGCTCCAGCTTTCTACGCAGGTAAGCACGGCACGTTACAGGGCTATAAAGGATGCATTGTCAGCAGATGGAGACGGTAAACGTAGCTCTGGAGTTCATGACCTCGCTCGCAATGAATCTCCATCCCAGGTGCTTGCTTTAACTTCGCCGTGTCATATGTGGTTGCATGTTACATATGGTGTCTAGGTTGTATTTGAAAGGCCGAAGTCGGTCTTTATTAAGATAAGGAAAGATATTTTTTACATGAACCACCATCCCGTGAGCACCAGAAGACAAATAGCTAGTCAGGGCACTGGCCGAGCCAGTGACAAGCCCAGCAAAGACAGGCATCACCTGGAAGCCAACTAAAAAGCCGCGATGGTGGCGAAGCAGCCCGCCTCCCACCAGGCACTCAGGTCCTAGATGATCATGCTCACCACTCCAGCTGGATGTCTAGCTTGTATTGCTTCCAATTTGGTTAAATTGCATTTGCTTAGCTTACACATTATACCTTTGAATATGACATGCCTTTATGTTTTTTGTACATACTAGTACATCTGTGTATTAACCATGTTCTTACATCAAACTAATGTTCTTGTGTATCCCTCATCAATCACTTATGATGAGGCAGTCAGGCAAGTGGACTACTCCTCATTTAAAGAATGCAGCGTCAGCCTCCCGACATGATTCTCAAGAAACAGCAAGGCTAGATTGTAACACCCACGATGCGGCTATATCTCCCACGTGTCGAGGCACAACTTAGAGGCATAACCGCATTGTAGGTATTGTCGCAAGAAGGGTCATCTTCACACAATCCCATGTATTGAACAAGAATGGGATAAAGAGAGTTGGCTTACAATCGCCACTTCACACAATACATAAATTAATTCATACAACAACTAAAATCCACACATAGACCGGCTACGGTCAAATCCAAATGAAAAGAAGATAACCCTAAATGCTAGATCCCCGATTGTCCCAACTGGGCTCCACTACTGATCATCAGGAAACGAAACATAGTAACGACCACGGTCCTCGTCGAACTCCCACTTGAGCTCGGTTGGGTCACCTGCACTGGTGTCGTCGGCACCTGCAACTGTTTTGGTAGAATCTGTGAGTCACGAGGACTCGGCAATCTCACATCCGCGAGATCAAGACTATTTAAGCTTATAGGAAGGATGGGGTAATGAGGTGGAGCTGCAGCAAGCACTAAGCATATATGGTGGCTAACATACGCAAATAAGAGCGAGGAGAGGAGCAACGCAACGGTCGCGAAGCTAGAAATGATCAAGAAGTGATCCTGAAACTACTTACGTTCATACATAACCCAAACCATGTTCACTTCCCGGCTCCGCCGAAAAAGAGACCATCACGGCTACACACACGGTTGATGTATTTTAATTAAGTCAAGTGTCAAGTTCTCTACAACCGGACATTAACAAATTCCCATCTGCCTCATAACCACGGGCACGGCTTTTGAAAGATAATACCCTGCAGGGGTGTCCCAACTTAGCCCATTATAAGCTCTCACGGTCAACGAAGGATATTCCTTCTCCCGAGAAGAACCGATCAGTCACGGAATCCCGGTTTACAAGACATTTCGACAATGGTAAAGCAAGACCAGCAAGACCACCCGCTGTGCCGACAAATCCCGATAGGAGCTGCACATATCTCGTTCTCAGGGCACACCGGATAAGCTAAGCATACAGGTACCAACGTAACCCAAGTTGCCAAGGGACGGTCCCGCACGGTGCTCTAGTTTGGACCAACACTCGGAGGAGCACTGGCCCGGGGGTTAAAAATAAAGATGACCCTCGGGCTCGCGAAAACCCAAGGGAAAAAGGCTTAGGTGGAAAATGGGAAAACCAAGGTTGGGCCTTGCTGGAGGAGTTTTATTCAAGGTGAACTGTCAAGGGGGTCCCATAAATCACCCAACCGCGTAAGGAACGCAAAATCAAGGAACATAACACCGGTACGACGGAAACTAGGGTGGCAAGAGTGGAACAAAACACCAGGCATAAGGCCGAGCCTTCCACCCTTTACCAAATATATAGATGCATTAATTAAATAAGAGATATTGTGATAAGCCAAAATATCCATGTTCCAACATGGAACCAACTTCAACTTCACCTGCAACTAGCAATGCTATAAGAAGGGCTGAGCAAAAGCGGTAACTTAGCCAAACAACGGTTTGCTAGGAAAGGATGGTTAGAGGCTTGACATGGCAATACGGAAGGCATGATATAGCAAGTGGTAGGTAGCGCAGCATAGCGATAGAGCGAACAACTAACAAAGCAAAGATAGAAGTGATTTCGAGGGTATGGTCATCTTGCCTGCAAGGTTCTCAGAGTTGTCAAAAACTTGATCCTCGTAAGCGTTCTCAACAGGTTCCTCGTTCATGAACTCGTCTCCCGGCTCTACCCAGATCAAGAACACAAGCAATGGAACCACAATCAATCATGGTGCAATGCACAAGCAACATGATGCAATACATGCATGATATGCGAGATGTGATATGCGATGCATATGCATGCTCCGGAAGGGAAAAGATGAACAAGGCATCAACTTGGCAAACCAAGTATGCCGCTAGAAATATGAGATGATTTCGGTCGAAATTGATATAAAGATCACCGGAAACGGATGCACGGTTTGCAAATGGCAAGCAAAACAGGAATGACACAAATCTGCGATTAACAGCATGATGGCACTTCGAATACATTAAGAAACTATGCTACAGCACCCCAACATAGCAAAAAAGCATATGGAAGTGACCTGCAAGAGATGCTTGACAAAAGATGAACACTGAGCTACGGCTAAATCACAATATAACAGGTTCAAACAAGCATGGCAAAAGTGCAAAAGATATCAGCTTCACAGACTATAATAAATGCATAGAACAGCATCAGGTAGCAATGTTCAGAGCAAGCAATCAACATGCTACAGGAACTTATCATAGCAAAACAAGGCATGACATGAATATAATAAATGCATAGAACAAAAGTCCCTTACTGACCATGAGCCAAAAAGGCACAGAAGATATGATGGCACCCATGTAAACATAGCAAGTTTCGTTAACAGGTTTCAGACTTGTATCCATGGCAAGAGCAAGTTCATAGCATGTATGGATCAATAACAACAACCTTGGAAACATTGAATAGCATGTTAACATTCTGCCAGGAACATTTTATAGCAAAAGTAGAGCAAGATTGAGACATGCTAGGGCACTCCATAATTGCAAACAAGGGCATGGATGGATAGAGCATAACCATATGTTCAAAACATCCTTACTGAAGTATCTCAAAATAAGCATGGATCTCACTGTAGCATCAAGTTTACATGGCATAAAAATAACAGCAGGTAAAGGACTTGGCAAAATCCTAAGTCCCTGAAAACAGAAACATCACGAAGCCTAGTTTGCATGCTTGTGCTAGTCACCAAGTAGATCACAAAGGTACATGGCATACACCCCTGTAAAGATGGCAGGGCATAGTTCAAAACACATGTAGAAGCTCATGCTCATAAGATGCTCACGTCAAATGCCACAAAAATGACAAAACATCAAGTTCTGTTAACAGACAACAGTTAGCATCATATAGCACTCTTGCAACGATGATTTAGGCATCAAGATGAGCTCAAACAAACATGGAGCAATGGAACAAAATGAAGATCATCTCCTGATGAACATTTTGATATATCATATGCACAAATCGGACTAACGAGCACGGAGATATGACAGGTCAAATGAGGCAACATAATATGACAGCAAAAGGACATGGAGGAATTTTCGGGGTCAACCTCTCAGATCTAGGGTTCGCACGCGAACCGAGGCGGGGCCGGAGCTCACCGGAGAGGACGAGGGAGGGCCGGAGGCGGGGCGGCGGTGCCGGATCCGGGCGGCGCCAGCCCAGATCTGGTCGGAGCCGGAGACGGCGGCGAGGGGCGGAGGCACAC
>NC_057811.1:276882338-276891315 GCF_018294505.1 Triticum aestivum
GCACGCGCGGGAGCGGGCGGCGGCGTACGGGCCTGCGGGGGCCGGCGATGGGCTCGGCGGGCCTCGGCGGTGGTGGGCGGCGATGAGCCACGTGGCACGCCCCGATTGGCTTAGGTGCGGCGGCGGATGCGTTCGGCTCGGACCGGACGTGTCCGGCGGCGGAGAGGGAGCAGGGCTAGGGTTTTGGACTGCGGGATTCTCGGAGGGGAGCACATATTTATAGGTAGAGGGAGCTAGGAGACTCCAAATGATGTGCGGTTTTCGCCCACACGATCGTGATCGAACGAACGAGGGCATGAAGGGGGATTAGATGGGTTATTGGGCTGTTTGGAGGGGTGTTGGGCTGCAACACACAAAAGGCCTTTGCGGTTACCCGGTTAACCGTTGGAGCATCAAACGACCTCCAAATGGAACGAAACTTGACAGGTGGTCTACCGGTGGTGTACCAAGGGCACTTGGCAAACCTCGGTCCATTCTGAGAACGTTTAACACCTGCTCACGAAAAGAGACAAGAGGGGTGCGCCCGTGCATGTGGGAGTGTCGGATTGCAAAACGGACAACGGGGAAAATGCTCGGATGCATGAGACGAACACGTATGCAAATGAGATGCACATGATGACATGATATGAAATGCATGACATGAACAAAATGCAAAACGAGAGACAAAACCCGACCACGAAGGGAATATCATAACACATAGCTGAAAATGGCAAGAGTTGGAGTTACAAATATGGAAAGTCACATCCGGGATGTTACATAGATGAAGATAGTGAATGTAGCACTGTAGTTGATTACCGCATTTCCCCTACACTAGCATCGCAGGTGCTTCCTCTAACTTGGCAGCGTGATATGTGGTTGCATGTTGCATATGTTGTCTAGATTGTAATTCTTCCAATCTGGTTAAACTGCATGTGCTATTCTGCTTAGCTTATACATTATACCTGTTAATGTGACATGCCTTCCTGTATTTAGTACATAGTACATCTATCTATTAAGCATGTCCTGACATAAAACTATTTTTTTTGTATCCCGCATCAATCAATATGACGTGACACCTTTAGTATATGCAGTGTGATATTAGTTGCATCTTTCATATGATTTATAGCATGCGCTGCTTCTAATTTGTTGAAATTCCATTTATGATGGGACGCTTTTAACTTGGCAGAGTCATATTGGTTGCATCTTTCATGTGGTGTCTAGCTTGCATTGCTTCTTATTTGTTGGAATGGTTTCTGCTTAGTTTACACAAACAGTTGTGAACATGCCATGCCATCCTCATCCTGGTATCATGTGTTTGCCTTACATCAAAGTAGTGATTTCCAGTATCATGCATGAATGAGTTCTGAAGAGAGAATTTTATTGCATTTTCTTGTCGGTTTTACTTGACAATTCAAAATCAATAAAGCGGAAGGAAGTTACCAAGGCAGCGGATAAAGGTGCTCCTTCCAAACGGAGGGCCTCTACAATTTCTAATCCTCCATCCCCCCGAGATGATTTCCAAGACAACACATGCATGGACACTCAACGTAGTTGTGTTTATGATGAGCACGTCTCCCCTAGTGCACCATCACCGGTGCTCCCTCTAACTTGGCACTGTTATATGTGGTTGCATGTTATGTGTGATGTCTAGCTTGTATTGCTTCTAATTTTGTTGAATTCCATCTTCTTACTTTACACATTATACTTGAATAAGACACGTGTTCCTGTTTCTAGAACATACAATATTTGTCTATCGCACCATGTTCTTACATCAAATTACTACTGTTGTGTAACCTGCAACAATCACTTATCATAAGACACGTTTGACTTCGGAGTGTGATATAGGTTACATCTCGCATTCTTTTCTAGCTTGTACTACTAATTTGTTGAAATGGCACTTATGACGAGATAGTTTTAACTTGGTAGAGTGATATTCGTTGCATCTTTCATATGGTGTCCAGCTTTCATTGCTTCTAATTTGTTGAAATGCGTTCTCCTTAGTTTACACATCATAAGCTGTGAATATGCAATGCTGTGAATATGCAATGGCACTAATGACGAGAGACCTTTAACTTGATAGTGTGATGTTGTTTGCATCTTGAATATGATTTATTTCTTGTACTGCTTCACATTTGTTTAAACGGCATTTACGATGAGACACTGTTAACTTGGCAGAGCGATATATGTAGCATCTTTCATATGGTGTCTACCTTCCATTGCATTGCTTCTAATTTAGTGAAATGTCTTCTACTTAGTTTACGCATCATAGTTCTAGTTATCTCATGCCATCCTGTTTTTCTTACATATTACATCCTCCTATCATGTGGTTGTCTAACATCAAAGTTCAGTTCGTCAGTATCACGCATCAATTTGTTCTGAAGAACTAAATTGTTATTCGTTTTTCTTGTCAGCTTGACTTAGCATGGCACAGAGAAAGAGGAAGCAAGACAGAACGACAGGGAAAGGGAAGCGGAAGAATCCTGCAGATTCTGCTAGTACTGATGGTGCAATAGAAGGTCAAAGTCCGGCGAAAAATTGTACCGACAGGGTATCTCGTGCTAAACGAGCTGCAGAACAAGCCAAACAGAAACAAATATCTGCCACCAAACAAGCAGAGACAACCCTAGTTGTTGCAACACCTTCCACTGTACCACCAGCTGCACGATTTACTCGTTGGTCAACTCAGCTAGCAGAACGTTCCCAAGCTCCCTTGCCACCTGACACTACTTCCGAAGCACTCTTGACACAAGATGAGTTGGCAAGATCAGATGAACTTTGTGAGCTTCAACAACAAGAAGGTAGTTGCTGGAGTCAAGTTACAGTTGCATGTTTCTTTATATGTAGTCTCAAAGTTTGATGTACACTAACACTTCCTATGTTTGTTGTTGGACTAGCACCTAGGCGCAAGAGGAAACAAACATCAGGGATAATGCTTGATAGGTTAACTAAATCTAGAGAAGGAAGAATGGAGATCCGTTTTGAGGCAGGTTTAAAAAGGCCACGTGATGCTACAGAGTCAGCCAAGTTAGTATCAGAGGCATCGGTTGTTGTTAGGTGTCATGTACGTATCCTCCCAACATGGATTCAGTACAGGAATGACAAAGATGAAATCCAGTTCAACACCTTCCTCGACCATTTATATATAAGTATGGTTATGCATGGAAACTAGTAATATCGTCTTGCTCTGTCCAATACTTTCTAGGTTGCTGATAATGAGACTCCCATAATTTTCAACAGATGAGGTTCAAGTTGGATAGCCAAGATGATGCAACCAGACAAGCTTGCACCCATGTTTTCAAGTCTGCTCTGTGACAGTATCGGTATAACTTGAGGAAAACTCACTTTGAAGGCAAGGCTAACAGTGAACTTGCCCAAACATCTCCAGTGGAAAAATATATCTGATGAAGACTGGGGAGGCCTCGTTAAACACTGGTCCAATCCAAAGTATCAGGTACATTATATATATGTGATCAGATCACATGTTGAAGTCCTATTTACGCATGTGCGACACAAATCTATCTTCTTGTAGGTGAACTGTTCAAAGAACAAGGCCAACCGTACGAAAGTGAAATTCCAACAAACGACTGGATCTCGTAGCTATATTGCACACTGCGAGGCTCTTGTAATTAGCTGCTATTTCACTCTTTTCGCTGTACCATATTATCAGATCTATATTGACTTGTTCCAACTGCAGAGGAAAGCCCGCAAGGACCAAAAAGTACCTGAACCAAATGTTGTGGAAATCTTCAAGGACTGTCACACCATCAAGAAGAAGGGCATGACTACACCAGTCAAAGCCGCTGTTGTAAGTCCTTAATCCTCATGCCTTTTAACTACTACTTACTCTGACTTGTGCCTTGAACTGCATGGTTTGCAGCCAATGTCTATTACTCTTTTCAGTTTTATACACAATTGTCTTAGCGTATCATTGCACCTTACAACGTTTAAAAGAGAGGAGTGATGTTTCCTTTGATCTTGACCTATAATCTAGTTCCGTGCTGGACTTGCCCACACAACGTTACAATTGCCTGTTGTCTGTTCTCAGTTGTTTTGTGATATGAATGATGTCATACTATGCTTACCGTATTATAAACTTTGTCTCTTTATCCTTAGCCCTCAATACAATGTGAAGAAATAGACAATACATTGGCGATGGTACATGGTCATATGTTTGGAACCTGGTTTTATTATGTACTTTGCAATAAAATACAACTATTATTTTACATGGGTTCACCAAAACAAGTTCTGTATATAGACCAAAGCTATTTTGTTTGGTTTTGCTGCCTCCTTAATATCTTCAGTTCTGGTAGTACTAATGTAAAACCTCAACTTTTCAGCGAGCTATGGAAAAATGGTGGAACCGCCACCTTCTGAAGGTGGCGAGGCAACTATAACCGCAATGTCAGCTCCTGCTACAGTGGGTCAGTACCTGTCCACTAACAGTGCCAAAAGCATGTTCCTGCGTAATACTGGCTTGGTTGTTAAGGCAATCTCGTCCAAACTACCTCAGGATCAAGATATGCAAGCTCAAAACAATGTTGTATCTGCAGTCCAGACACAAGTCCATTCCCTCACAAAGACCCTTTGTGAAACAAGGAGAGACATTGTTCGATGTTGTCAAGATATGCATGGATTTGAAACCAGACTATCTGACATTTGCTATGTTGTTCAGGAGCCTAGGAGAACTGAAGGCGAAGGTTATGGTGCTCCAACAGACAATACATCATGAAAACGTAACAGTCAGGTCAAATGAACTGAGCTTCTGAACTTCTGGTGGTGCATTTATCTGCTAGACTGTTAACTTTTATGCCAACCTTCCTTTTGTTTTATAGTTGTAATTTGTTTTGGTGCGATACAAAATTTGTTCTTAACGTGCAGCCACCGGCTGAAGAAAACAACAAGCCATTTTTGTATAGTGTAGGGTGTCCTCTATATTTGCACTGGTGGCGAACTTCGATGCCCACCAGCTATAGTTAACATGGGCCTCCTACGGGCCGTACAAACAATGGGCCTTCTAAGGGACGTAGAAACAATGGGCCTTCTACATGGCATAGAAACAATGGGCCTTATACGGGCGATAGACACAATGGGCCTTCTATGGGCCGTATCATCAATGGGCCTTCTACGGGTATGATCGGTTGGCCAAACATGGGCCAATAAGAGACCACATTATGGCCGTAAATGGGCTAGAGTTGATATCTTCCGTTCATGGGCCGACCATAACGGGTCGTCATTAATCGACCGTCTTTTGATGACGCTATGAAAACGGCCCAACGTATTAACGGGCCACAAATGGCCGACTGTAACAACGGGCTAAATTTGGCCCACAAGCAGAAAATGACAGTAATAGGCCGTAAGTAAACGAATGTGGAAATGAGCCCAATAATAAATGGGCCCCGAGAAGGCCAAAAGATAACATGGGCTGGAAACGGCCCAACGGAATAATGGGTAGTTAATGGGTATAAAGTGATACACTGTTCATTACGGGCCAGTTTCACCACGTGTTGTTAATGGGTATAACGTGATACACTGTTCATTACGGGCCTGTTTTACCACGGGCCGTTAATGGGCCGAGAGTAATAAGGGCCTCATCTGGGCCGAAAGACTTCATGGGCCATACATGGGCCGGAAGTTAAAACGGGCTGGAATTATATTGGACGGCCCAGATGACACTACTGGGCCTAATTCGGATAGGAAGTAAATGGGCACTGGGTTAGCGGGCTGTAAATGGGCTATATGCAAACAGGTCGTTAACAGGCTTGCCGTGGGCCGGCCCGCCACCTTTTGATCAAGTCAAACAGGCCAGCCTTTTCACAGGAATGGGCCTCTGTTGGGCTGTGCCACGTGTCGACGTATCATAGGCGCTTTGGGTCCAATGAGTGGATGACATCTGTCCCAATGGTGAGCCGACACGTGTTTCCTCCAGCCAATGATGATTTTACACGTGGAAAATCCCCATTGGTCGGGGCTATTAACGGGTTATCAGATCCAAAACCGGACGCGATAGCTTCACGGCGTCCCGTTATGGTGGATGCCACGTGTCGGTCACCCTTGACGAAAGCACTTCTGTGACGCGTGATTTATCGTCATGGAAGTGGACACTTCCGTGATGATAATTTTGGTAATGTCATGGAACACTTTTACGACAGCACAGGTATGACTATCTTGATTCTATCATAAAATCATCATGGATGTACATGCATGACAGAAAACGCGACCTACTGTGACAAACACGTATCATCACGGAAGTATTTTATTTTTTGTAGTGTGCGTATCAGGATGTTCGGTTCCATCTCCTGCATATGGATTAGCTAGCAGTTGTTCTATCATACCCAAAGGAATTTCATATTCAATATTTTTAGTAGGTGCAGCAGGTTGAGGGGTAGCTAATTGTGGTTCCGGACGAGGTGAAGATACCCCGAACAAACCGCTTAAAGGATTGTTTTCCATAGTAACAAGTGATAATAAATTTTAGCACACTATATAAATATTTCCTTACCGAATTCCACTTACCGAAGGCGCTTCACTCCGCGGCAACGGATCCAGAAAATAGCCTTGATGACCCACAATTATAGGGGATCAATTGTAGCTCTTTTCGATAAGAGTGTCTATCGGCGTTCTGGGAATGGGGGTCCCCATACTTGCCTGCCTGCGGCCCACGTTGTGGCTTTTCTAGCATGCCCGTACGGCCCATCTTCATCAACAAGGCATTCAAGACCCTCGCGAGGGGCCAAGCCTCGCAAGGCGGACGCGCAAGACCTCCTCAGGAGCGGCCTCGGCCAGGCAGGCTCGCGAGGGGCGGAGAGATCAAGGCAAGGCAAACCTCGCGAGGTTCTCGTGATGTGAGCCATGACGATCGAGACCAGGCGGGCGCCAGGCCGGCGCCAGCGCGCGCAGCGTCCTTGTTTCCTCTTTGGTGCTAAGGAGGCAGGTGCAGGCGCGGAGTACCGAGGCATCAAGCAAAGGTTTCCATACCAGTGCAACGAGACCAAAAGACGGCAAGACGGAGGTCACCATGGAGCCCAAGGCGGCGTCACCACCAGAGCCTTTTGCAGGCGAAGACCGCTTTTGTCAGGATAAGCTGTACTAGCTGTCCCCTTTCAAATTGGTCGTTGTTGGCTCCCTTCCCGCTCAATATTGGGGGAGAGGACCAGGGCCTCTATAAATAGGACTAGCCACCACAGCAGGAGGCAAGAAATCCAGAGCCGATCGAACCCTCACACACACAAGTTCGCCAAGCACAAGAACACCTCAACCTCAGGAGGCTGTTCTTCCCCTTGTACTGTTCATCATCAGCCCAAGAGGCAATCCACCACCACCACACTGGAGTAGGGTATTACACCACAACGGTGGCCTGAACCAGTATAAATCTCATGTCCCTGGTGTTATGAGTTCGCTGAGTTAGTCCGCGAGATCTTAGCAAAACTAGGACGTGGATCGGTAGGGGGGAAATCTTCGTGCGCACCCCAGTGTTCGAACCTTGAGGGTTTTGCCGGAGCCCGTGATCCGACATTTGGCACGCCAGGTAGGGGCATGCCGGAGTCTCCCTTCTGACGAAGATTAGCCGACACCCCGCGGTCCCGATGTGCAGTGACCAGGGGACCGACGCCGATCGCTGGGCATCTTGGCCAGCCCGGGCGGTGCCGCCTGCCCAAGAAGACCTTAACCCCGCCCCACAGGCAGCTCGCGCACCGCCTAACGCTGCGGGACGGGGGCGGCGCAGCCATGCGGCGACCGCCCTTACTCCACGACAAGCACGAGCGGCCGCAAGGGCCTCAAGCCATGCCGCGGCCACGGCGCCGCACACCCGGCGGGAGCAAGCAAACGTGAGGGCCGCGCTCACGGTGAAGCGAGAGCTGCTGCAATGCCGACTGATGGAGAGCGGCAGCGACGCGCTGCTAGAACACGACGCCGAGCTACTGGACGCCGCAGTCACCAGGGCACCACCCTTCTGCTCCATGCTTCTGCCCCCGGCCGCGGCCGGGTCGCACAGCGGGCCACGTCGCGCCTGTGCCCCCCCCGGGTGCGCCAGGAGGCTTCACCGACACAGGGGCAACCAGCGGCGCGGGGTGTTCAATCGCACCCGCACCACCTACGACGAGCATGGATACGACCATCATTCAGGGCCACGGCGGCGCGGCGCCCTATCATCCCCAGTGCGGCGCGCTGGGCCGGGCGACGTGGAGCATGGGGCACTTCGGCGAGGTTTTCGGGGTGGCGACCTCGGAAGCCTACATGCCCCGCATGATGGACCAGGAGTACACACCGGAGGACGACCCCGGTTCATTCTTCGATCCAGGCTGGGAGGAAGAGGCGCTAGAAGTTGAGGACATCCAGGAGCCGCCTACCGGCCACGTCGTCCACGCCAACGGCTACAGGGTGCTACTAATCCCTCAGGAGCAAGCTTACGCTAACCATGAGTGGCAGGGGGATCAGGTCATCACAGCGGCTGGCGGACCCAGCTCGACGGCCTCCCTTCCGCCGGGGGTAGCGCACTGGGGGCTGCAGGAGAGGGGTCGGGAGCCAGATCCCTCCCCACGTCGCACGGAGCAAGGCGTCCCCCGGAGGTAGGCCCTCTGCTGGGGAGGTGCTGAAAAGCATACCCCCGGCAGAGGACCCGTGGTCGCCGAGGGAGCCGCTGGCGTCCCCTTTGCCCCATTGGTGTTGTCTTGGTTTCTGGTCGCCCCCAATGGTGGTCGAGGGTGGCGCAAGGCGGGGCCCTCATCTGGCGATATGAAGTAAGGCTCACGCCTGTGAAGATCGCTGCCCGTGACACTCTCACGTAATAACGAGTGGGGCTGTACACGCCCCAGAGTCTCAGGAGTGCCGCCCTCGGGCCTCGGGGGCTCCCTCCTACGTTCTAGTGGCAGCACTTAGCTCCGCGCTGGTGAGAAGACTTAAAGACAAGAAGACTAGACTAGGTGTCGGACGCGGACATTTGCTTTCAATCCCTTTTTTGTAGCTTTGCCTTCTGGATTTGGATTTAAGTTGAAGTTGA
>NC_057811.1:276891682-276928758 GCF_018294505.1 Triticum aestivum
TCTCGTTCGAGCGATTTCTTGCTTTCCGGTTCTCGCCTTATTTGTAGCTCACACCAGTCGCCTCCCCTCGCGAGCGGGACTAGGTGAGGCACACACGTGCCATGCACGCACCAGCGTCACAACAGATGCTTACCTCTCACGAGGCCCCCTCGAATGGATCGGCAGGCCCCTCAGGAGCCTCGGAAACGCACGACCCCACGACCCAGCTCGGGACATGCGCTGGCTAAGGTAAGCCGTACCAAAGACTCTCCATCGGACTGACGGTCACGCAAAGACGCATACCCAACTTGACATAGAAGAGTAAAAGCAGCGGTTTGTTTACATGACGTCCCCCCCTCTCAAAATGCTCTTACAATCTTTAGGGGTCGTGCCCAAGTTTTTACAGGGTAAAAGGCAGGGAAACGTGGGATCAGCCGGATATGTCGCTCACCGCGTCCCCCATGTCATCTTCAGACGCACCGCTGGCGTCGCTGTCGCCGTCGTTGGCGTCGCCTCCACCTTCACCGGCGCCGGCATCACCGTAGTCAACCACGTCGCCTTTGTCTGCCGCAACCACCACCGCGTCGTCCTCAGAAGTGAAGGCCCTGACCATCGCATCCACGTTGTCCTCCACCCACCGCGCCAGGTCGCCCTGGATGGCCGCGGGTACGGGGGCAATGGCAGCGTCGAAGTCGAAGTTGGGGTCGGAGTTCCGAAGATGGCTGAAGACGCGGGAGAACGCGCGCCCGAGCGGGCCACGACTCCTCTCTTCCACGAGCTGACGAGCTCTATCGGACCGAGCTTCCAAGCGCGTCACCACGTCGGCGAAGAAGCATAGGTGACTGGCATAGTCATTCGAGTGTGGGTGCGGAGCATTCTCGTCGCAGACGTGGCCCAACGCAGCGTTCGCCCTGATCCTGTGGTCCTGGAGCATGGGGGCATGCTCGCGCTCCAGCGTCCGCCGCTGAAGCACTTCCTCCCTATTCCGCCGCACAACGGACTCGGCGTCATCAACCCGCTTCTGAAGAGAAAGCAGCTCAGCGCGGGCAGAGGCCAATTCCGCCTGCACCGTGACCAGGGCGGCTGCTGTAGCCTCATTGCGCCTCTCCGCTTCGGCCAGCTTGGGCCTAAGGGCAGCGGCCCTACCCGCAGCCTCCGTCCCCGCAAGCTTCAACCTCAAGTCATACCTACCCTCAAGATCCGCGCGAGCCTCGGCCACCCGGCGATCGACCTCCTCCTGAGCCCTGGCCTCGCACGCATCAACGGCATCCTCCGCTTGGACGACCTGGCGCTCCCTCGTCTCCAACCGCTCTAGCTCGAGGCTGCGCTCCACGGCTTCCAACGCCATTGCCTCCTCAAGCTTCCGGATCTCTTCCTCCTCGGCGGGGGCCCCCCTCATTAACGCAAGGGCGGCTTTGCGCGCCTCCACCTGCTACTCCAGGGACGCGCTCCAGGCCTGGAGCTCCCACGCGCACTTCTCCGCGGCCTCGCGACGGCGGTCAGCCTCGCGAGCCTCCTCCAAAGCTCGGGAGCAAGCTTCAAGAGAAACCTTGAGGGACACCTCGACCTTCGCATTGTCAAGATCACGCTGGTAGCGGCAAAGGTTGATAGCCACCTTCAGCTTACGTCGTTCCTCCGCCAGCCGAAGACCCTCAGCCTTGAGGCGCGCGTCGACATCCGCAAGTTCACCACCAAGTCGGTTCATCGCGCCCATCGCCTCCTGGAGGAGCTCGTGGCGAACGATGCTTCGTCCGTGCTCGAACTCAAGCGCGCGACCCACCTCGTCCTTCACCAAGGGGGCCGCGGACGGGGCGTGAGGCGGTGCGCCCCCTCTCAGCAGGGGGCGGGGGACTGGCTCTGCCCCAGGCGTAGGTCGGGCCTCACGAGGGGCCCTAACTAGTCGGGACCCGCTGCTTGAAGAGGAGCCGAAGACCGGAGCCAACCAGCTACTATCCATGACCAGAGGAGGGGTCCTGGGCACACCCGCCAAGCTCCAAGTCAGACCGTGGAGGAGGGACGACGGTGCCGCAGATTCGAAGCACCATGAAGGCAAGCGCGCCTCTCCCACCGCCCCTGCTCCAGGGACGGTATGCAGGCTCGGGGCGCTCAAGGTCAGCGGGGGAGTCGAGGCAAGAGAGGGTTGTTTCTCGGGGGACACAACGGCCTTGATGGAAGGGGCCCTGAAGAGCCAATGTCAGGGAGGAAAGCAGCAATCAAGAAATCACAAGTTACAGTACTTACTCATCGACGGCGATGTACTTCCGTCGCTTCAACGGCCCGAACATACCGCTGCTGCTAGGGGATCCTTTCCTCTTGCGGAGCTCCTTGAAGTCCACGCAAAGCCGACCGAAGCGCTGGACGTGGCGGCCGGCACGGGGTGCAACCGGAGAAGTGCTCGAAGGGACAGCCTCAGGGGTGCCGGGCTGCGGAGAGCAGTCGGGTGCCGTCTCACCGCAACCTCCCGAGGCCTCCGGAGCTTCGGCCTCGGGAGCTGCGTGCTGCATCGTCTCAGCAACCGACACCCCAGAGGAAGAATCATGTGTTCCTGAGGATGATGCCCGAGGAGCCCCAGACGGCACCTGCACCCCAGCACTCGGGCCGTGAGCCTCCGGCGGTGCTCGTCCCCATGCATCCACATTCAGGACAAGCTCGGCGCCCGCGACAAAGAAGGGAACCATGTTGACGGGGTTCTCGCGAGGCCCCACTAGGGCGACCGAGCGCAGCCCCCACTCATCAAAGGAAGGCATGTGCTCCACAAACTCTGCCTTGCTCCTCTAGCGGTACAGCAGACAGCTCCTCCCGGGCATGTCGTCCGGCGATGCGACACCCGTCAGGACCTCAAGCACAGTTTGCCACATCTCAAGAGGAAGCCCGGACTCCTGAAGTCTCATATGGTCCTGACTGTTGAGCAAGGCCCACATCGGGCGAGAATGGCGCTGAAGCGGAGCAACTCGGTGCCTGACAAACTCCTTCACCACCATGGGCACGGTCACGCCACTGTCCTTCAGCCTCTTCAGCCTGAGCCAGACGGGGGCAGGACAGGGGCTCGCGACCCTCTCATGGCCCCAACTAGGGTTGGGAACGGTAGGCGCCGACGAAGAATGGAGCAGAGGGCTGAGCACTCCGGCATTGACAAACACCCACTGTGTCCGAAACTCGCTGGTGGACGGAGGAAGCTCGAAGTCGATCCCCGCGCTCGCCGTCGCGGCCACAACCTGGAAGCTCGCGCATCCCGAGCTCTGTCGGGGATCCATCAGGTGCAATGAGAAGAAGTGACGGAGAAGGGCCACGGAAGGGGCGATGCCCACCATGGCCTCGCAAACAAAGGCGAAGACGGCAAGAAGAGTCACGGATTGGGGGTCGAGATGCAGCATGTGGATCTGGTAATGCTCGAGCACTGTGTTGAAAAAGGCGGAGAAAGGGGGACTAGGCCAGCCCAAAGAGCATCGATGAAGATTGGGACATCGGTGGCTTCCCGGTCAATACGAGTACGAGACGCAGGTCAAGCAGTCGTCTTTCCCCACTCATTGAAACTGGAGGCGAGCATGGGGTGCACCTTGCCATTGGCCTCATCGTTGAGCACCAGCGATTGGCCAACCGCGGGCTCGATGGCCGAAGGGGTGCCGGCAGAAGATAGAGGCTTCTTCCCCTTATCCGCTTATTTTGGCACCATGGCGATGGAGCGAGCAGAGTGCAGGCCAGGATGGGGGGAGGAGCAGAGTCTCGGGGAAGCAGAGGAATCGGGGAAGTATGGCGCGGGCGATGGAAGAATAACTGTGTAGGTTGCGGGGGCCGCGTAGCCAGGCGGATTCCAAGGCAGCGTGGGGAAGCGGAGACGCCCACGTCCAATCAACCGCCACGCGTTGACCAAGGCCGCAGGCTGTTGGGGCTCGTGGCGCTCCGCGCTTGACCTTTGGCTTCGCCTCAAAGCCAGGCCCGAGCGCGCCTTGGGCCTGGGGGCTACTGTCGGCGTTCTGGGAACGGGGGTCCCCAGACTTGGCTGACTGCGGCCCACGGCGTGGCTTTGCTAGCAGGCCCATACCGCTCATCTTCATCAACAAGGCATTCAAGACCCTCGCGAGGGGCCAAGCCTCGCGAGGCGGACAACGCAAGACCTCCTCAGGAGCGGCCTCGCCAGGCAGGCTCGCGAGGGGCAGAGAGATCAAGGCAAGGCAAACCTCGCGAGCTTCTTGTGACGTGAGCCATGAAGATCAAGACCAGGCGGGCGCCAGGCGGGCGCCAGAGCGCGCAGCGTCCTTGTTTCCTCTTTGGTGCTAAGGAGGCAAGCACAGGCGCGGAGTACCGAGGCATCAAGCAAAGGTTTCCATATCAGTGCAACGAGACCAAGACCGGCAGGATGGCAAGACGGAGGTCACCATGGAGTCCAAGGCGGCGTCACCACCAGAGCCTTTTGCAGGCGAAGACCGCTTTTGTCAGGATAAGTTGTACTAGTTGTCCCCTTTCAAATTGGCCATTGTTGGCTCCCTTCCCGCTCAATATTGGGGGAGAGGACTAGGGCCTCTATAAATAGGACTAGCCACCACAGTAGGAGGCAAGAAAGCCAGAGCCGATCGAACCCTCACACACACAAGTTCGCCAAGCACAAGAACACCTCAACCTCAGGAGGCTGTTCTTCCCCTTGTACTGTTCATCATCAGCCCAAGAGGTAATCCACCACCACCACCACACTGGAGTAGGGTATTACACCACAACGGTTGCCTGAACCAGTATAAATCTCGTGTCCCTTGTGTTATGAGTTCGTCGAGTTAGTCCGCGAGATCTTAGCAAAACTAGGACGTGGATCGGTAGGGGGGAAATCTTCGTGTGCACCCTAGTGTTTGAACCTTGAGGGTTTTGCCGGAACCCGTGATCCGACAGTGTTCAACCCAACGAGGAGTAGAAGGAAATGACAAGTAGTTTTCAGTAAGGTAATGTCTGCAAGTGCTGAAATTATAAGTAGCGGAGTAGTTTGATAGCAAGATAATTTGTAACGAGCAAGTAACGGTAATTGTAACAAGTATGCAACAAGGTAGCCCAATCCTTTTGAGGCCAAGGACAGGCCAAAACAGTTTCTTATAGTAAGCAAAGCGTTCTTGAGGGTACACGGGAATTTCATCTAGTCACTTTCATCATGTTGGTTCGATTTGTGTTCGCTACTTTGATAATTTGATATGTGGGTGGACCGGTGCTTAGGTGTTGTTCTTACTTGAACAAACCTCCTACTTATGATTAACCCTCCCGCAAGCATCCGCAACTATGAGAAAAGTATTAAGAATAAATTCTAACCATAGCATTAAACTTTAGGATCCAATCGGTCCCTTACGGAATAGCGCATAAACTGGAGTTTAAATTTCTGTCACTCTCGCAACCCACCATCTAATTGCTACTCCACAGTGCATTCCCTTAGGACCAAATATGGTGAAGTGTGATGTAGTCGACGTTCACATGACACCACTAAGGGAATAACAACATACATACTATCAAAATATCAAACACATATCAAGTTCACATGATTACTTGCAACATGATTTCTCCCGTGACCTCAAGAACAAAAGTAAGTACTCACAAATGATAAACATGCTCATGATCATAGGAGTATTAAATAGCATCATGGATCTGAACATATAATCTTCCACCAAATAAACCATATAGTACTCAACTACAAGATGTAATCAACACTACTAGTCACCCCCTAGCAACAATCTATAGTTCCCGTAACAAGATTGAATACAAGAGATGAACTAGGGTTTGATATGAGATGGTGCTGGTGAAGAGGTTGATGGAGATTGCCCTCCCCAAGATGGGAGAGTTGTTGGTGATGATTATGACGATGATTTCCCCCTCCGGGAGGGAAGTTCCCCCGACAGAATCGCTCCGCCGGAGGGCAAAAGTGCTCCTGCCCAAGTTCCGCCTCGAGACGGCGGCGCTCCATCCCAAAAGCCTTCTCCTTATTTTTTCTTGGTCAAAATGACTTATATACCAAAAGATGTGCACCGGAGGTGGGCCGAGGAGGCCACAACCAACCAGGGTGTGCCTGGGGGGCCTGGCGCGCCCAGGTGGGTTGTGCCCACCTGGTGGCCCCCCTCTGGTGTTTATTGGCTCCAATATTTCTTAAATAATCCATAGAAATCTCCGTGAAGTTTTAGCTCATTTGGAGTTGTGCAGAATAGGTGGCCTGACGTAGCTTTTCCAGGTCCAGATTTCCAGCTGCCGGAATCCTCCCTCTTGGTGTGTTCCTTGCAAATTATGAGAGAAAAGGCATTAGAATTACTCCAAAAAGCATTATTATGGATAAAGACATTGTAAATAACAGTAAGAAAACATGATGTGAAATGGACGTATCAATGATCGTTGTTCCTCCTTAGCGGTGGTGGCAGCGGAGGGAGGCGAACCCTGCCTTGAGTACGGTCCTCCCAAGGCTCGTCCCTCCAGGCACCCTCGCGAGGCTGGTCCTGCCAGCAGTCCTCAATAGGCTGGTTGCGCCACTCTTGGCGGGGGACGCGGTTGTCCGAGCATCCTCCACTTCAGCCTCCTCCACGGCCATAGCCTCGGTCATTGCGCTCGGGGCGTGATCGAAGCGCCCTCGCGGATGGTCCTGAGCTCCTGACAGTCGTTGGTGTTGTGGCTGTGCATGTTGTGGAAGGCACAGAACGGGCGGTTGGCCTTGGATGACTCAGGGTGGTCGCAGCCGCGCTTCATCTCCGGCTCCGCCGGGAGCACGGCAGCTCCCTTGCGCTTCACGTCCTTGGTCTTGGCCTTCTTGTCTTCCGGGTCGGCGACTGGGAGCTCAAGGAGGGAGAGGCGTCCCTCCTCAGCTCTTGCGCACTTGGTTGCCATGTTGAACATTTCCAGAGCCATGCATAGGTCCTCATGGATGGCAAGCTTCTCCTTCATCTTGACGTCGCGGACGCTATCAGAAAACGCTGAGATGATAGCCTCGTCCGTTACCTTGGGGATCTTGAGGCGAACACTGTTGAAGTGCTGGATGTACTTCTGCAGGGTCTCCCTGGCTGCTGCTTGATGTGCCGCAGGTCGCCAGCGGCAGGAGGGCAGTCGCGAGTGCCCAGGAAGTTGGCGACGAAACGCTCACGCATCTCGCCCTAGGAGGAGATCGATCCCGCGGGCAAGTTCAGGAGCCACGAGCGCGCGCCATCTTTGAGGGCCATGGGAAACCAGTTCGCCATGACTTCTCATCGTCGCTGGCCGCCTCGATGCTCTGCTCGTAGAGCTGCAAGAACTCAGCAGGGTCGGGGGTGCCGTCGTAGCACGGAGGCAGGTCGGGCTTGAACTTTCCGGGCCAGACGACGCTGCGCAGCTCGGGAGTGAAGGCACGACAGCCTGTTGTAGTCACTGGAGCCCGTCGTGGGAGCGGAGCCTGGTCTTGGTACCCACGCGCCGCCACCGTGGGCGGCGCACGGTCTTGACGTGGTTGTGCTGGGTGTGCAGGAGCGTCTTCTTGCCGCCGCGGGATTTCCTGGCAACTTCCTTCTTCACGCGCGGGCGCCCTGCGCGGTGGGTCGCGCCACGGGGCCGCGCATCTTGGTCTGAGGGCGACTTCTTGATGCGGAGGTGGTGGAGGCGCTGCACGGGCTACGTCGCCCGCAGAAGGAGGTTGGTTAGGCAGCGAGAGAGACGGTGCGGGAGAGCCCCCAACGGCGCTGACGAGCTCAGTGATGCGGTCCAGCCAGTTTTCATAGAGGTCGTCGACGGGGCGGTAAGGAGTTCGTGCGCCATGAGCAGCGCGTCCTACACGTCTGTTGGCGCACGACGAGCGTGGGACGACGAGCCGGTCGGAGTCAGCGACGGGGTGGCGGTGCGTCCGTCCCGCCGCACAGAGGGGTGCAGCGACGAAGCTTGCTGCTTGTTTCTCGCCGGGCTAGTGGCGGCATTGGCAGCAGGAGATGGAGAGCCACGGGGAGGCCTGCCGACGGGCGCAGTCCGGGCGACACGAGCGTTGTGAGCGGCCCAATGCTCAGTGCGGGCTCGACGAGCATCAACCATGAAACTGGCAGAGCGGTGCAGCGTGGATCGATGGAGGAAAAGCTTCGGCGCACCCCTACCCGGCGCGCCAAATGTCAGATTACGGGTTCCGACAAACCCTTGTGAGGTTCGAACTCTGGGGTGCGCACGAAGAACTCTCTCTTCCTAGCTCGCTCGCTCAACGATCCCACGGCCTAGCTCGATGAACCCGAAGAACAAGAGACACGGAGGTTTATACTGGTTCGGGCCACCTCATGGTCTAATACCCTACTCCAGTGTGGTGGTGGATTGCCTCGAGGGCTGAGGATGAACTAGTACAGTGGATGAACTGCCTCAAGAGGAGAGGTGTTCTTGTGCTCGATGAGCTGGTGGATGTGAGGATGGAATGGATCCAATGCCAGATGAGTTCGACCTCCGTCCTTGGTCCCTTTGCTACGGTGCTGGCTAGTCCTATTTATAGAGGCCCTGGTCCTCTTCCCAAATGTTAGGCGGGAAGGGATTCCACAACGGCCAAGTTTGAAGGGGGCAACTAGTACAATCTATCCTGACAAGGTGGTTTTCGCCTACCAAAGGCTCTGGTGGTGATGTTGTTGTGGGCTCCGCGGTGACCTCTGTCCTACCGTCCTGCTGATCTTGGTCTTGTTGCCTCGATATGGAAACCTTTGCATGATGCCTCAGGACCTCCCGCATGCGCTTGCCTCTTTAGCACCGAAGAGGAAACTGGTGCACTACGCCCGCTGGCGCCCGCTTGGCCTTGGTCGTCATGGCTCACGTCACGTGAACCTCGCGAGGTATCCCTTGCATAGATATCTCAACTCCACGGGAGCCAGCCTAGTGAGACTGCCCCCGGGGAGGTCTTGGTGTCGTCCGCGCCGCCAGGCTTGGGCCCTCGCAAGGGTCTTGGGTTGTAGCTGCCGAAGCTGGGCCGTACCAGGCCGTTGGTGGAGCCACGCTTCGGGCCGCAGGCAGGCAAGTCTAGGCACCCCCGGTCCCAGAACGCCAACAGTAGCCCCCGGGCCAAAGGCACGCTCGAACTTGGCTTCGAGGCGAAGCCAAAGGGCAAGTGTCGGGTGGTAGGTGCGACATATGCCAACGGGTGGCTTATCATTGTGGGAGCCAGTAAGACATCGCCGGTGCCTGGAAACGGGATGAGGCGAAGACATGCACGCCGGCGAATCTTACCCAGGTTCGTGGCTCTCCGTGGAGATAACACCCCTAGTCCTGCTCTGCGGGGTCTCTGCAAGATCACTAGATCAACACAAGTGGCTACAAGTGGCTCCTTGAGCTATTTGGCTAGAGAAAGAAGAAGGGCAAGGCTAGCTCTCCTCTTTTCTCTATGTAGTGTCTAAAACTCTCAGAGATCAATCCTTTGCATGGGTGCCCCGGGGGGTTTATATAGGCCTACCCCCCAGGGGTACAATGGTAATCTGGCTGGACGCGGGTCCCAGCCGTCAGTGTCTGTATTCGCCGGCTTCTCCGCCGACCCTGGGGCCCGCCGACTGGTGGGTCCCGCCGGCTGCCGGCCTCTTGGCCGACAGGCCGGCCCCACCGCTTGGGGGTCTTGTCGGCGGCTGGTTACCGTAGCCTCGCCCCTGATGACGAGGGCTGTGTCGAGGTAAGCATGGCTACAGTGCCGCCGCCTGGCGGGCTCTCACTGTAGCCTTACCTCGTCTTGTCTCCTTAATGACGCGCATACTTCGAGGGTGGGGGGAAGCCGGCTATTGGGAGCCGGCTACACCCCAGGCCGACTGGGGGAGGCTTGGCCGCCTTCGAGCGTCTCTCTGGCTGAAGGGGTCCGCCGCCCGCGGGCCGTACTGACAGCCTGTCGTGGGTGGCGTCATGGTCAACATGGCAACAGTGCCGCTCCGGACGGGGGATGGCTGACCCGTACGGCGCACTGTGGCCACGCGTGCTCCGGGATTTGGGGGTGGCAGGCTGTACTGTAGTCACGCCCCATCTCGTCGCCTTTATGTGGGTGCAGCCCTTGAGGGTTCAGTCTTGGCCGGCTTCTGGGAGTCGGTCCTCTTGTGGCCGGCTTCTAGGAGCTGGCCATCTTGTGGCCGGCTTTTGGGAGCCGGCCATCTTGTGGCTGTCTTCGGGAGGGTCTTTAGGGTCGGGTTGCCTTCTAGTAGTCGGCCTGTGAGATAGCCGGCCACGGGAAGTCGGCCCTGTGCTTTGGGTGCTTGAAGGCTCAATCGGCCCGATAATTTTTGAAGAACCAGGGGGAGTCGGTTAGGCTACCCGTGGTAATTTACTCCGACAGTAGTCCCCGAGGCTGGTCGGGCTTCGAGGCTGAAAGGAGGACGAGAAGCTCGATCAGCTTCCTATCTTGAAGAGCCAGCAGCTAGGAGCCCGCTTTGGTCAGGTGCGCCGTCTTGGTGAGGTTTTGAAGTCTGAAGGTGGGAGCCAGTCGGTGCGCACGCCGGGTCGCGGGCTGGCCGCGTGCTGCCCGCGCGCCACATGGCACCCTCCGGCTGGAAGGGCCTGCCAGCCCACGCGCGTGACGGGACGCCGCTGCAGGATGGGGCCCGCCACTTTCACGCCTAGGCCTAGGTGTGGATCTTCTATGGCCCAAAACGGGCCGCTCGCCTTCCAACGGCAGTTTCCGCACGCCGTTAGGGCGCAATAATCGCGAGACGTGGGGGAGTGGGCGCAGTTAATCCCACATCCCCCCCATGCCTCGCCTCCTCGGCTCCGCCGCACGAGGCTATAAATAGGGGGAGGAGGGGGCGGCAGACGCTCGCACGCTCACCCTCGCTCCGCCATCTTCTTATTCTTCCTCTCCGTCGCCGCAGCCCCTCGCCGCCGCGTCGTCTCTCTAGTCTTCGCACCACCCCGCAGCCTCGCCACCGCGGGGCTGTGGTTTCGCCGTCGCCGCGCCCTTTCTCATCAGCTTCTTGCCGTCATGTTGCGCGGCGCACACCGGAACGGCTCCAACGTCCACGCGGACCACATCGACTTCCTCCGCAAGACGCGGCAGTTGCTCGGCGAGGACCACGTGCGTGTCCGTCTTGCGCCGAAAAGGGAGATCTCGCCGGTGCCGGAGGAAGGCGAGCGGGTAATCTTCCGCTCGCACTTCCTACGCGGCCTTAGCCTGCCTGCGAGTGCCTTCTTCCACTCCTTTCTTGAATTCTTCCAGCTCCAGCCGCACCACCTCACTCCAAACACAGTGGTGCTGTTGTCTGCCTTCGTCACTTTGTGCGAGGGCTTCCTTGGCGTCCTTCCCACCCTCGAGCTCTGGGGGGAATTCTTCCAGTCCAAGCTCGGCACCGCCATGCAGCGCGTGCCGGCTCAGAGCGGCGCCTTCATCACAGTGCGGAGGCCGGTAGCCGACAACCCTTTTCCTCCCATCACGCTGATCCAGTCGGTGAAGCGCTGGCAGAAATCCTACTTCTACGTGAAGAACGTTGCCCCGCAAGGCGACTTTGTCAACTTGCCGGCTTATGTAGCTGGCCCACCAGCTGGGAGGCGGCCCCAGTGGTCCTATCGGGCCAGAACGCTATCGCCGGCTGGAGCCGCCGCCGTCGCGCGACTCCGGGTAATGGTCCAGTCGAAGGGCCTGACCTGGTCCGACCTGCTGGCCGCCTTCGTGGTGCGTCGGGTGCTCCTGCTCCAAGGCCGCCCTCATATGATCTGTCAGATGAGCGGCCAACTTGATCCATGTCGGATGTGCACCAAGGAGATGCCTCACGCCGAGGTAGCTCTCATGGTGAACTACCTCGCGAACTGCAAGCTCATGGACGAGTGGCAGTTTGGCAAGGAGCCGTACTCCCGTGCCCATCCCCCCCCTATGGTATGCTTTCTTTATCTTCGCTTATTTACTTTTGTCACCAATTTTCTCTTGGCCGACACTGATCAGTTGGTTTGTCTTGACAGAGCCCCCTCCTTCGACCGGCAGCCGGAGCAGCGGGGGCGGAGCGCCAATTTCTCCCCGACCGGGTGACGCATGACTTGGACGACCTCGACTTGGGGGCGGCCGCTATGCACGACAACACCGAGGGGGGAGGCGGCGAGGCAGGCAGCTCCGGGCTTGGAGCTAGCTTCAACGACTGGTCGGATGATGAGGAGGCGGAAGTCGTCCTGCGCCACCAGCCGGCGTCCGATCATGGCGCGGGCTCGTCTATCGCGCCGGCTGCCCGAGGCGGCGCGCAGAAGTGTCGGGCCGCGTCGGGCCTATTCGGCAGTCGGCCGAAGAAGCCCAGGAGCACGGCAGCGGCGACCAAGCGGGACGAGGCAGCCGCGAAGGATGCCCGCTTCCGCAAGGTGGTGAAGCAGCCACGAATTGTTTCGGCGTAAGTGCGATTCTCTCACATATTCCTTCTTCTTTTTCGTTGACATCTTTTGAACCCTTGTCTTGACTTATCAAACAGGGCTCCGCTCTCTCTTGAGCGGACCGTTGCCGCCTCCGTGGTTGGATCGGCAGGAGGATCCACAAGCACCCGCCGCATGGACCCCCGTGCCGAGCTTCAAGCGGCAACGGAGCGGAACGCACGGGAGGCGCGGGAGGAGCGGGAGGCGGAGGAGCTGAGGGCGGCCGCTTCCAAGGCAGCGCAGGATCTGGCGGAGGAGTCGGCGGCGGCACAAGCTGACGCGGCGGCCAAGACCCAGGCGGAGGCCGCAGCCACAGAGAGGGCGGCGGAGGCCCTGCTTGTCGTCCCCCTGCGCGCCGTGGCGCCCAAGATCCCGGAGCCCCTGCCGGAGGAAGCCGGTGGAGACCTGCCGGGGATGGAGAGGGAGGAGGACGACGTCGTCATCCGGGAGAGGGAGGTGGCACCGCCATCGCCGACTGGGGCGGACCAAGGCAGCCGGCCTAACGCACCGCCCGTGCAGCCGGCTGGAGGCGAGCCGACTGCGAGGACGGGCCTGGTGGTCCGATCGCCATCGTGCCAGCGCGCGGGGAGGGCGACTTTGGCGCCGGACCCGTAGAAGGCCGCGGGCTCTAGCTCGTCGGCCCAGGATCTGGAGACGGCCAGCGCCAGCTCGGGGTGGACGCCGGGTGGCGGGACGGCCGTGGTGAACATGGCGGCGCAAGAAGTCTGAAACCGGCATCAGTCCCAGGCCGCTCTGCTGAGGCAGTACAATCAAGAGTTCCTCGCGACACGGATGGCCATTCGGGTGAGTCTTCCCGCTTTTCTGTTTCTTGATCTTGATTTCTTCCGTGGGGGCGCGTCAGCGCACCCACTGGGTGTAGTCCCCGAGTTCCGAGTTGGCTGCTGAGCAGGCCGCTTGGAACTTCTTAGTAGACTTCGGTTGCTATCTTGTTCTTATTCGCTGCTCTGTCCTACTTGCAGGACTATCACAACCTCCGCGCGGCTGCCTTCAACTCCCAGGCTCGGGAGCTGACCCAGAAGGCTGCTGATCTAACTGAGAGCCGGAGTAAGTGCTTCATCTTTTACCTCACGTGGGGGCGCGTCAGCGCACCCACTGGGTGTAGTCCCCGAGATTCAGGTCGACTGCTGAGCAGTCGGGCCGGATTTTTCCTGGCGACTTCTTTCTTATTGCTTTTTTCTTCTTTGCCATATCCGCAGAGGCCAATGCCGACCTGAGGGAGCAGTTGGGTGGGGCCCAGACCGCCCTTCGCGCCAAGGAAGCCGAGTTCGATGCCTTGGCTCAGGAGCGCGACCGCTTGGTCAAGAAGTTGGCCGACCAGGAGGAGAGCCACAAGGCGGCCCTGAAGGCGGCGCAGGACAGCGAGGCCGCCCTCTAGGCCGAGTACGAGACCGAGGCAGCGAGCATGGCTGAGGCAAGGCAATCGCTGATCAATGGCGACGGCCATATCGAAGACTTGGTTGACGGTAGGTCGCCTTCTTCTTCGTTCCTTTGCTTGCCACTTTCCCTTGGGTCCATTCTCTGACTCTGTCTTTTTTCTCTTTTCTCTTCTTTTCTTACTTGTGCAGATTACTTCCCTGGTTACACCGTTGCCGCCAACCAAGTCCTCAAGGCCCACCGCGAGGCGCAAAGGCAGGCTAGTGCTGAGATCGCGCCGGATGCTCACCGGTCGCTTGAAGAGCAGCTTCTGGCGATCCAAGCCGGCTCACCGCATGCTCCGCCGTCTTCAGCGTGTCGGGGCGCAAGTGCTGGCCGCCCTCTGGCCCGGCGAGGTGGTTCCCCGTACCCCCAGTCGGACTGCCAACTGGCTGGAGGTAGCGTTGGCCGCTTCGAGGCCTGGAAGGCTTCTGCAGCTCGGTCAGGCGCCAGGCGGGCGCTGGAGTTCGTCAAAGCTTGGTATCCTGAGCTGAGCTTGGACCAGCTGGCCACCTGGCGGCAGGAGACGACGAGGAGCTGGAGGCGGTGCGGCCGGCTATCATCCAGCGCGCCTCGGCGATCGCCGACTACACCAACACCAGTGCCTTTGCCCCTGAGGTGGATGATGACGGCATTGCTTAGCCGGAGGAGTGGTTTGGGCTGAACCCGGCGGACGGTGAGGACTCGACGGAGGAGATCGACTCCAGCGACGAGGGCGAAGAGGAGGAGGGAGAGGATGGTGAAGACTCCGTGCCTGACGGTGGAGCAACCGGCCAGGCTCAGCTTGATCGTGCCTCCAGCAACGAGGCGTGTGCGAGCGTGCTGCCTGCAGCCGGCGATGATCAAGCCGAGACTCGCCAGCCAGCCACTCCTCCAGTCAGCACTGCTGTCTCCACCGACCTGCCTGGCTCGTCTGTTGCACCCTTCGCCTGATCCGCCGTCTTTACTTTCCTGTTTTATTACTCTTTGAATAGTATTTTGTTAAGTTTGCGCAGTTCCACCCACTGGGGGTGTAATCAAACTATGTTGAATGCCGGCCTTTTGTGTAAATATAATCATGCATGTGCTTGGCTTCTGATTGTATTTGCTTTTCATCTTTTTCGCTGTTTCCTTTGCCGCCCTCCCTTGGTCGCCGCCTTCCCAGCCGGACAGCTGCTCTGTAGTCTGTGGCTGGAGAAGTGCTTGGCTGTTTGGTAGGGCAAGTACTCTAGCTTTCTTAGATTGTAGGAAGGTGAATGGGAAGCCGAAAAGCCGGCTGTTCTGACAGCCGGCTGGCGGGGTGGGAGGCCGGCTTGTGTTATATAAGTTCGTTTAGTCCTTAGCCGTTTTTCGTGTGGGCATCCTTTCTTGCCTTTGACTCTTGCTAGTCGGACAGTCGGTTCCTCGAGCTGCGACTTTCAACAAGAGAAGGCTTGGGTGCCGGCACACTACTTGTCGGATTGCAGGTAGAACTTTAATATAACTCAAGGCGGCAAGTCCCCGGGCCGACTGATCGAACCCGGTGCCAGACAGAAAAAACAAATGTAATAATACATTCATAGGTATGACACTCGTCATACATAGATAAAAGATGGCAGTCTCTGAGTGCTCCTCGGGGGGGCCCGTTGTCTTGTACTTAATACAAAAGGTAGCGTGGTACGTACTGCTTTTAACTGTAAAATCTTCGAAGGAGATTGGCGTTCCATGGTCATTCCGACTCCTTGCCGGAATCATCTCTCTGGGGTGCCTTCGGCTTCTGTGCATCGATCAGGTAGTACGAGTCGTTGCCTAGAGCCTTGCTGATAACGAAGGGGCCTTCCCAAGGGGCCGAGAGCTTGTGCTGGCCGGCTGTTCGCTGGATCAGCCGGAGCACAAGATCTCCCTCTTGGAAGGATCTTGGCTTGACCTTCCGGTTGTGGTAACGGTGCAAACCCTGCTGGTAGATGGTGGACCGGCTGAGTGCTAACAACCGGCCCTCTTCTAGCAGGTCAAGGTCGTCTTCTCGCGCTTCCTTGGCCTCCGCCTCCGTGTACATGGTGACCCGAGGTGAGTCGAACTCAATGTCAGTTGGGATGACAGCCTCGGCACCATATACAAGGAAGAAGGGGGTGAAGCCGGTTGACTTGTTCCGGGTAGTACGCAGACTCCAGAGGATAGCGGGCAGCTTGTCGAGCCAGCAGCTGGCCGAACGCTCCAGTGGTACGACCAGTCGGGGCTTGATGCCGGAGAGAATGAGGTCGGTTGCTTGTTCGACTTGGTCGTTTGACTGCGGGTGGGCAACGGACGCTAAGTACAGTCGGATGCCCTGTGTCGCGCAGAAACGTGCCAGTGCTCCTTTGGCAAAATTCGTGCCATTGTCGGTGATGATGCTGTGTGGTATGCCATACCGGGTGGTGATATGTGCAATGAACGTCACGGCAGTCAGCCCGTTCAGCTTCTTTATTGGCTTCGCTTCAATCCACTTGGTGAATTTATCCACGGTGACAAGCAGATGTGTCATGCCGCCGCGCGCCGTCTTGAATGGGCCCACCATGTCCAATCCCCAGACGGCAAAGGGCCAGGTGAGGGGGATGGTCTTGAGTGCAGAAGCCGGTAGGTGTTGCTTGGAGCTGAAGACTTGGCACCCTTTGCAGCATTTGACTAATTCTTTGGCGTCTTCCAAAGCAGTCGGCCAGAAGAACCCATGGCGGAAAGCTTTGGCGATGAGTGACCTTGAGGCCGCGTGGTGGACGCATTCGCCTTGGTGGATGTCCTTGAGGATTGCTATGCCCTTCTCTGGCTCGACGCAGCGCTGAAGACTCCAGTGACGCTGCGCCTAACGAGTTCTCTGTTTATTATTGTGTATGCTCCGGCTTGGAGTTGAACTTGTCTTGCCGAGATCTCGTCAGTCGGCAGCTCTCTGTTTACCAGGAAGTTGAGGATGGGTTGGGCCCATGATGGAGCTGTGACTTCTTCTATCGCCAATACGGCTACGGCGACCCGGGTGGGTGGGTTGGGTGTTGAAGAGTTGGAGTCGGCCACCGCTTGTTGTGTCGTTGCAGTCCCCGGGCCGACTGCTGCAGTCCCCGGGCCGGGTTGTGAAGTCCCCGAGCCGGGCGTGACTATGGCACTCCCCGGGCCGCCTGTCGAAGTCCCCGAGCCGCCTGCTGGGTTCCCCAAGTCGGATCCGACTGCATCAGGGGCAGGCGGTACGAAGATGGAGTCTGATTCTGGAGATGGCTTGACAGACGGTTTGAGGAGGCGTTGGAGAGAGAAGCCATTTGTTATAGCTTGTCGGGTGGAGCCGATTCGTGCCAGGGCATCTGCTTGCTCGTTGTCGGCCCGTGGCACATGCAGGAACTCGCACCCTTCAAAGTATCCGCTGATTTGCTGAACGAGGAATCGGTAGCTCGCCATGTTTGCGTCCTTGGCATCCTAGTCGCCGGATGATTGTTGGACCACCAAATCCGAGGCGCCATAGCACAGGATCTGGCGGATGCCGAGCTCTTTGGCTAGCCGGAGCCCGTGTATGAGCGCCTCGTACTCGGCCACATTGTTGGAGGCGGCAAAATGAATTTGCAATGCGTATCTGAGTTTGTCGCCCTTGGGAGAGGTGAGGACGATGTCGGCTCCCAAGCCGGTGCGCATCTTGGATCCATCGAAGTGCATCAGCCAATGAGTGGAGTCGGGAGCTGGCGGTAGGTACTGGGTCTCGGCCCAGTCGACAAGGAAGTCAGCCAATGCTTGCAACTTGATGGCGGTGCGAGGCTGGTAGAAGATCGTGTAAGGAGCCAGCGCAATGGCCCACTTAGCCACCCGGCCGGATGCATCCCGGCTGCCTATGATCTCGGCGAGTGGGGCAGTACATACGACCGTGATGGGATGCTCTCTGGACTAACTGAGCCCGGCCTTCTTCTGGGCGTTGGACCACAATAACTGTACTGACCACTCGGCTAGTCGCGGCAATGTAAAGGAGCATGGGCTCTTTCTCAGTCGGCGCCGCCAAGACAGGCGGCGTGGTCAGCATCTTCTTCAACTCGCGAAAAGCTTGGTCTGCTTGGTCGTTCCACTCGAAGTGGGTGGACTTTTTCATGAGTCGGTATAGGGGGAGAGCCTTCTCTCCTAGCCGGCTGATGAAGCGGTTCAGGGAGGCCAGGCACCCGGTAAACTTTTGGACGTCTCGTAGCTTGGTAGGAATCTCCATTCTCTCTATGGCCTTGATCTTCACTGGGTTGCACTCGATGCCGCGTTCGGAGACCAAGAAGCCTAGAAGCTGGCCGGCTGGTACTCCGAACACGCATTTCTCCGGGTTGAGCTTGATCTGAAACCAACGCAAGTTGGCAAATGTTTCTCTGAGGTCTTCCAGCAGGGTGCCACGCTTCTCCGTCTTCACCACAATATCGTCTACATAGACGTGGGCATTTCTGCCGAGTTGCTTGAGGAGGCATTTCTGCATGCAACGCTGAAAAGTGGCACCGACATTTCTCAAGCCGAATGTCATAGTCAGGTAGCAGAAAGCTCTGAATGGTGTGATGAAGGCAGTCTTCAGGCAGTCGGCTGGATCCAACTTGATCTGATGGTAGCCTGAGTAAGCATCCAAGAAACTCAACAGCTCGCATCTGGCTGTGGAGTCTATCACTTGATCGATTCGAGGTAAGGCAAACAGATCTTTGGGGCAGGCTTTGTTGAGGCTGGTGTAATCTATACACATGCGCCATTTATTGTTTTTCTTCAACACCAGGACCGGGTTGGCAAGCCATTCTGGAAAAAACACCTCCATAATGAAGCCGGCTGCTAGAAGCCGGGCTATCTCTTCTCCTACAATCCTTCTCTTTTCCTCCGACAGTCAGCGGAGGGGTTGCTTGACTGGTTTTGCGTCTGCTCGGACGTCTAACTTGTTCTCGGTGAAATCCTTCGGAACACCCAGCATGTCCTTTGGGGACCATGCAAAGATGTCCTGATTCTCACGGAGGAAATCGATGAGCTTGCCTTCCTATTTTTGTCCAGGTTTGCACCAATGACAGCAAACCTCTCCGGGTTCTCCGGGTCCAGAGGTATCTTCTTTGTTTCCTTGGCCGGCTGGAAGGAGCCTTGAGCATCATATTCCTTGGGGTCAGGGGACAGGGTCTGCTGCTTGCCGGCCATGTCCACGACTCGGTCAAGCATCTTCTTTTCTTCGGCAATCACGAGGGACTCGGCCAGCCGGCTGCTGGCTGCAGCACACTCAGAGGATTTCTTGTGGTCTCCGGCTATGGTGATGATCCCCTTTGAACTTGGCATTTTCATCTTGAGGTAGGCGTAGTGGGGCACAGCCATGAACTTGGCCAGGGCAGGTCGGCCAAGCAACGCGTGGTAAGGGCTCTCCAGATCCACCACTTCAAACCAGATTGCTTCTCGGCGGAAGTGATCCTTGTCTCCGAAAAGAACATCCATCTTGATCTTGCCGATTGGTGAGTAGGACAGGCCGGGTACGATGCCATGGAACACAGTCCGGCTTGGCATGAGTTGCTTCGTCTTGATATTCAGCTTCTCCATGGTGTCGCGGTACAGTATGTTGATGCTGCTCCCACTGCCAATCAGTACACGGGAGAAACGGGCAGCTCGCCTTTCTGTTGCGAGGGTGGCGTCTAACACCAACGCATAAGAGCCGGGAGACGGCATCACCTCTGGGTGATCGGCCCGGCTCCAGCTGATAGGCTTCTCAGACCAATGCATAAAATCTGGGTTGCTAGAGGCCACCGCGTTGACTTCTTGGTGCTATCGGCGCCGACTGCGCCTGTCTTTAGTTTGGCTTGTAAAGACGACATAGGTGACGTGCTCGTCTGGGAACTCATCCTGAATGGCTTCGACTGCTGGTCGAGCAGCCGGTTGTTGAGGAGCTGGAGGGGGCGGGCCAGCGGGTAGAGGCGGCACCAGCCCTTCGCCATTGGAGATCCGCGTGAGCCAATGACACTTCCAGGTTGTGTGGTTGGACGGCTTCGCGCCGCTGTGGAACTTGCAGGGGGCATCAAGGGTTTGCTCGTAGGAGAAAGCCGGCTGCCAAGCCGGCCTGCCGCCCTTCTGCTTCTTGGGCACGGGCCGCTCTTCAGGTTGCTCGTCTTCGACTGTGGCCACTTGCCGACTGGTGGAAGGCGGCATAGGGGCCTTGTGCTTGTTGTCGTTCTGGTAAGGGCGTCGATGGAGTCTCCAGCCAGCGTCTTAGGAGCCGGAGCGAGCACCTTTCCAGAGGCATCCACTCGAAGCTCGGTCTTCATTGAAGAGTCGGCCATGGTGTACTTGTCTGCTATGATCAGCAGTTCGTCGAGGGTAGTCGGCTCGTCCCAGAGGAGTCGGTGCTTGAGGAGGGTGCCCTCTCGGCACCCGGCGGTGAATTACTATATGGCTTGAACATCGTGCACCCCTTTGCAAGAGTTGCGGAGCTCGGCCCAACGCGTGAGGTAGTCGCGAGTCGATTCGCTGGGCCCTTGGACGCACTTCATGGCAACGCTTGTACGTGCTGGTGAAGTTGTGGATGAAGACTTCCGTGAAGTCTAGCCAGCTGTTGATGTTATAGGGCTTGAGGATGTTCAACCAAGTGCGTGTCGTGCCTTGAAGCATGAGCGGGACGTACTTCACGGCAACACGCCTGTTGCCGTTCACTATGCGGACTGCGGTGGAGTAATCGATCCACCAGTCTTCCGGCTTCACGGAGCTGTTGTATTTTGGCGTGTCTCTTGGGAGTGAGAACCCTTTGTGGAAGGGCTCGTCGCGGATGCGGGGGCCAAAGCAAGGCGGGCCGACATCATCTTCCTCTTCTAGCGCTAGGGATCGCGCTAGGCGGTCGATCCGGTGGCGGGCGTCATTCTCGCCGACTCCTTCGCGGTGGCCCAGTCGGTCGCCGAGACTCGGATGCGTGACAGGCGGCGGGGTGGGATATCTCTCCCCACGAAGCGGGGGAGGAGGCGGATCGCCTCGTCGTTCCACAGCTCAGGGGCGGCCTTCTGCGTCGCGCGCGATGGTGAGCCGAGTCCGACTGCGGCTAGCAGCCGGCTCCTTGTCTTTTCTCGCGCGGGCGCCGTCTGCAGTCGGCGTCCGGGATGTCGCGCCGTGTTCTCGACGTGGGGGAGGAATTTCAGCGCGGGCGCTGGCTTCATGCTGCTCTGCGGCCGCGTCGATCAGCTGCTGGATGCGTCTAGTCATGTAGCGGAGCTCGTCGGCCCCCAGCCCGTTCAGCTCGTCTACGGCCGCCTGAGCAGCACACACGTTTTCGAGCGGCGTGGCGTAGACTGGGCGGTCTACTCCCAGCATGCTGGCGATGGCCGCGCCGCACTTCTTGACGAAGCCGGCTCGGCTCGGCCCGCCAGGAGGCGCCGTACCAAAGGCGGCGCGGTTGACTTCGCGCTGGTGAGCCTCCGTGAGGCGTCTCATGGACGCTATCTTCTGGCCTTCCGCGACGAGGGCGAGGCGGCGTGCCTCCAGTGTCTCGGCGTTGGCGTCGGGCGGGATGGGGACGGACAAGTCGTGTAGTGCCCCTTGTAGGGCGTCGTGGGCGTTCTCGCCTGAGACGGCGCCGTGGCTGATGACCAGCACCTCGGTGACAGCGCTGCTACCACTGTCGGCTCGAGGAAGAGGGTCGTCGATGATCACCACGTTGGTCGGGAAGGCGTCAAGCGATGCCGCGTCGGAGTCGACAAGCATCGGTCGGTGGAGCTGACCGACTCCAAGTCCACAGCATGCTCGCTGGAGACGTGAAGCTGGTCGAGGAGGCTGACGAGGCGGCTCTCGGGCAGTCTGTGCCCGCGTCGGACGCAGGCTCGTCAGAGATGCGAGCCTCGCCAAGAAGATCGGCGAGGTAGCTCGCCGCACAGGCGTCATCGACGCCTTGCAGCGCGTCGGGGCAAGCGCCATCGGGCGTGCCGGGCTGGCTACGCTCGCTGGGAAAGAAAAGGGTTCCCGTCCAGAATAGGTCTCCAGACGACGGTGCACCTGGCCCCATGGTGGGCGCCAAATTTCGGCTGGTAGGTGCAACATATGCCAACGGGTGGCTTATCATTGTGGGAGCTAGTAAGACATCGCCGGTGCCTGGAAACGGGATGAGGCGAAGACATGCACGCCGGCGAATCTTACCCAGGTTCGGGGCTCTCCATGGAGATAACACCCCTAGTCCTGCTCTGCGGGGTCTCCGCATGATCACTAGATCAACACAAGTGGCTACAAGGGGCTCCTTGAGCTGTTTGGCTAGAGGAAGAAGAAGGGCAAGGCTAGCTCTCCTCTTTTCTCTATGTAGTGTCTAAAACTCTCAGAGATCAATCCTTTGCATGGGTGCCCCGGGGGGTTTATATAGGCCTACCCCCAGGGGTACAATGGTAATCCGGCTGGACGCGGGTCCCAGCCGTTAGTGTGTGTATTCACCGGCTTCTCCATCGACCGCTGGGGCCCACCGACTGGTGGGTCCCGCCGGCTGCCGGCCTCTTGGCCGACAGGCCGGCCCCACCGCTTGGGGGTCTTGTCGGCGGCTGGTTACTATAGCCTCGCCCCTGATGACGAGGGATGTGTCAAGGTAAGCATGGCTAACAGTGCCGCCGCCTGGCGGGCTCTGTACATGCTTGAAAAACATGATGCCTGGCATGGTGCCATGGTATGGCCTCACTGTGCCCTGGTTAAAAGCTGAGAAGGTTTGATTTATGTCGTCATGCACGCCCTTCATAAATCAAACTATCACCGAGGAAGTTCGATGCTTTCGAGAGGGAAATCACCAAGATTGAAGGGGAATCCAAATTTCCGTCTTAGTTTGTCATTCAGTTTTTTTTTTCTGACGATCAACATACCACCTCAAATGCAACGTGTTCAAATTTTACATTTTTTCAGGCTCATTTACCATATTTAGAGAATTATTTGCATTTTCTAGGCATTAATGCACATATTTCAAATTCGAACAATCGATGCATGAAAAGGTGCACAAGAACGGTCTGGAAAACCATGCTCGTACTATTTAGTACATTCGCATGCCTTTTACAAGGAATGGGCAGATATTCAAGGAAATGTGTGGCAATAGTCAACCATAATCGTGACATTTACTAGGTTAACAACTATACAAAAATGAAATACATGCTTGGAAAACATGACGCCTGACGTGGTGCCATGGTATGGCCTCACTGTGCCCTGGTAAAAATTTGAGAATGTTTTCCTTATGTCGTCATGCACGCCTTTCATAAATCAAACCATCACCGAGGAAGTTTCATGGTTTCGAGGGGGAAATCACCAAGATTGAAGGGGGATCCAAGTGTCCTTTGTCCATGAGTTTTTTTCTACGATGAACATACACTCTGCAAATCACCGTTTTCAAATTTGGCACTTTTTCGGGTTCATTTACCATATTTAGGGGATCATGTGCATTTTCTAAGCATTAATGCTCATAATTCAAGTTCAAACAATTGATGCATGAAAGGGTGCACAAGAATGGCCTAGAAAACAATGCTCGTGTCATTCAGTAAATTCTCATGCCTTTTACTAGGAATGGGAAGATATTTCGATGAAATGTGTGGCAATAATCAACCACAAACGTTTGTTTATTGGGTTTTCAACTATAGAGAAAATGAAATAAATGCTTGAAAACATGACACTTGGCATGGTGCCATCGTATGGCCTCACCATGCCCTGGTAAAAATTTGAGAAGGTTTAGCTTATGTCGTCATGCACGCCCTTCATAAATCGAACCACCACCGAGGAAGTTTCATGCTTTCGAGAGGGAAATCACCAAGATTGAAGAGGAATCCAAATTTTCTTCGTTCTTTGCCCTGGAGTTTTTTCTACGACAAACATACACCCTGCAAATCACTGTGTTCAAATTTGGCATTTTTCCGGGCTCATTTACCATGTTTAGGGGATTATGTGCATTTTCTAGTCATTTAGTGCATATAAATCCAATCCAGCTATAGCTGCACGGGTGTGATGTGAGGGACGTGGATTGCCGTTCAATTGCGGGCATCCTACGGTGCACACGTGTGATCCGCTTGGCTGGGGCTCCGGCCAATCATAACGCTACACACAATAGGCTCAGCGCACACTGTTTCCGGAAGCGACAGATATGAACCTTGTGTGATAATGAACGAGCAAAATTGTAAGGGAAGCCAAATTTCCTTTGTCGTTTGTCGCTGATCTCTTAAAAACCACAGCAATGTACGGCTGCCCGGCCCCTCCATCCCAGAGCACTCTCCAAGCGTTGTTCATGGCACCGCGGCGCACAGTAACTGGTAAAGAAGCGATGTCATCCCGCCGTGCCGCGTTCCTCGCCGCCCGCTACCGCACACATGGTAAGGAAGCGATGGCATCTTGCCACACCGAGTTCATCGTCGTCGGTGGCCACACAGTTACGTGGGCGGACATTGACGCTGCCATGGTCGAATGGGCGGTGGATCTAGAGGCGGCCAAAGCCGCATAGAAGGAGCGGAAAAGGAAGAAATCAGTCAAGTAAAGAGAGTCCCACCACCGCAAGAAAGAAGGGGCCACACGCCATGCTGAGGATAGCTTGGCGGAGATCGAAGCATGGTGGGCTGCCGCCTACAAGGCCAGGAAGGAGAACGCGGGCGTCTAGACAGCATGCCCTGATGGCAGCATGTGAGAAGTAGTTAGTACGTGTGTCGCCCGTAGTCTTAGAGCAAATTACCAGTAGTACTTTAAGTTTGTACTATCTATTATTAATGTACAATGTTGGTAAGAGTATCCTTTGAGGGCTTTGAGTGTTGATTAATTAGCATGTGTTCACCGAAGTTTTATAGCCGCACCCCGGCCCCAAATACTATCGAAACGTCTGCCCGCAGCCACCGGAGGAGACTAGAGCTGACCGTAGCTGGTTGTTAGTCCCACCTTGCTGCGCGAGTTGGCCGCACACTGGCTTAAATTGTTGCGTCGGCGGATGGCAGCAAGCTTCTCTCTTGTTGCATAGGATCAAATCTGGCTACGCGAGCGAGGCAGGTTGACACTTGATTGCATTTCATAAACCTATGATTGCTCATCGCGTGTCACCTTCCCTCGTTCATGTACATTGAATAATCCTGATACAATGAAAGATATTTTTGAAATTAGGTGCGGTTGGAGATGCTGATAGATATAAGAATCATTAGAAGATCACAAAACACACAGTTTCTATGGCGTACCTGTGTGCGTTTTTTGTGTTAATGATCCATAAGTCAGTTACTTGTGTGATGTTTCCTAATAAACTACGCGTACCATTAACCGAAAAAATCAAGTACACATGAACATTTTTGTGGAGACGGGAACTTCCAATTTTCTCTTTTCTCGCACACGAGTATTTTACACGCTTCGTCTGTGTTGTGTGTTTCCCCCGCCCAAGTTTCAAGTTTCACAGCGAAATTTTCATTAGACGCGTGATTTCAGAATTTATTCCTCCAACCACATCCCCACCCATCAAATTTCCTCAGAATCTCCCCCCTCCCCCCTGCCCTCCCCCTACGGGCAGCTCAAACCGCCGCGACCGCAACCATAGCTTCAACCACATCTATGCTCTGCTCGGATCCAGTCAGGTAACCCACCGATCTCTATCATGGCCCCGACCTGATTGCTTAAATGGCGCCTGCGAAACATCCTCATGCCTCCAAATCCCCACCGCCCCTACCTCCAGAGCAACGCCGCGCAAGCCCAACCACATATCACGTGGAGGTCGAGGAGCTAATGGCGGTCCATGGCACGATGGTCGTTGTGCGTGTTGACCCTGAGGAACACCTCGCCTCCGTCGCCGCCGACATGGTGCAGGCTCTGGCCCAGATGAAGTGCCCTGGCGACTACGCCCCAGGACTTAACAGGTATGATCTGACCAGCTAAATCTTACCAATACCACTTGCAATGGCTATGTTTTGTACGGTTGATGTATTAAGCCTGTTCGTGCCTTGTTTATTTCAGTACTGCACACTATGTGATGTTCAAGTATTAACTGTTGATAACCCATAAGTATAGGGGATCACAACAGTTTTCGAGGGTAGAGTATTCAAACAAAATTTATTGATTCGACACAAGGGGAGCCAAAGAATATTCTCAAGTATTAGCAGTTGAGTTGTCAATTCAACCACACCTGGAAAACTTAATATCTGCAGCAAAGTATTTAGTAGCAAAGTAGTATGGAAGTAATGGTAACGGTGGCAAAAGTAACAGTAGCATTTTTGTAGTAATTGTAACAGTGGCAACGGTAAAGTAACTAAGCAAAGATCAATATGTGAAAAGCTCTTAGGCATTGGATCAGTGATGGATAATTGTGTTGGATGCGATTCCTCGTGCAACAGTTATAACATAGGGTGACATAGAACTAGCTCCAGTTCATCAATGTAATGTAGGCATGTATTCCGAATATAGTCATACGTGCTTATGGAAAAGAACTTGCATGACATCTTTTTTCCTACCCTCCCGTGGAAGCGGGGTCCTATTGGGAACTAAGGGATATTAAGGCCTCCTTTTAATCAAGTACCGGACCAAAGCATTCACACTTAGTGAATACATGAACACCTCAAACTACGGTCATCACCGGGAGTGGTCCCGATTATTGTCACTTTGGGGTTACCGGATCATAACACATAGTAGGTGATTATTGACTTGCGAGATAGGATCAAGAAATCACATATATTCATGACAACATAATAGGTTCAGATCTGAAATCATGGCACTCGGGCCCTAGTGACAAGCATTAAGCATAGCAAAGTCATAGCAACATCAATCTCAGAACATAATGGATACCAGGGATCAAACCCTAACAAAACTAACTCGATTACATGGTAAATCTCATCCAACCCATCACCGTCGAGCAAGCCTATGATGGAATTACTCACGCACGGTGGTGAACATCATGAAATTGGTGATGGAGGAAGGTTGATGATGACGACGGCGACGGATTCCCCTCTCCGGAGCCCCGAACGGACTCCAGATCAGCCCTCCCGAGAGAGATTAGGGCTTGGCGGCGGCTTCGTATCGTAAAACGCGATGAATCCTTCTCTCTGTTTTTTCTCCCCGAACGTGAATATATAGAGTTGGAGTTGAGGTCGGTGGAGCTTCAGGGGGCCCGTGAGGCAGGGGGCGCGCCCAGGGGGTAGGCGCGCCCCCCGCCCTCGTGGATAGGGTGTGGGCCCCCTGGTCTTGATTCTTTCGCCGGTATTTTTATATATTCCAGAAATATTCTCCATGAAGTTTCAGGTCATTCCGAGAACTTTTATTTCTGCAAAAAAATAACACCATGGCAATTCTGCTGAAAACAGCGTCAGTCCGGGTTAGTTCCATTCAAATCATGCAAGTTAGAGTCCAAAACAAGGGCAAAAGTGTTTGGAAAAGTAGATACGATGGAGACGTATCAACTCCCCCAAGCTTAAACCTTTGCTTGTCCTCAGGTAGTTCAGTTGACAAACTGAAAGTGATAAAGAACACTTTTACAAACTCTGTTTGCTCTTGTTGTTGTAAATATGTAATGCCAGCATTCAAGTTTTCAGCAAAGGTTATGAACTAACCATATTCACAATAACACTTAGGTCTCATGTTTACTCATATCAATGGCATAATCAACTAGCGAGCAATAATAATAAATGTCGGATGACAACACTTTCTCAAAACAATCATAATATGATATAACAAGATGGTATCTCGCTAGCCCTTTCTGAGACTGCAAAACATAAATGCACAGCACCTCTCAAGATCAAGGATTGACTAGACATTGTAATTCATGGTAAAAGAGATCCAGTCACAGTCATACTCAATGTAAACTAATAGTAATGCATGCAAATGACAGCGGTGCTCTCCAACTGGTGCATTTTAATAAGAGGATGATGACTCAACATAAAAGTAAATAGATAGGCTCTTCGCAGAGGGAAGCAGGGATTTGTAGAGGTGCCAGAGCTCGATTTTTGAAATAGAGATAAATAATATTTTGAGTGGCATACTTTCATTGTCAACATAACAACCGAGAGATCTCGATATCTTCCATGCTACACACATTATAGGCGGTTCCCAAGCAGAATGGTAAAGTATATACTCCCCCACCACCAACAAGCATCAATCCATGGCTTGCCCGAAACAACGGGTGCCTCCAACTAACAACAATCCTGGGGGAGTTTTGTTTGCAATTATATTGATTTGGTTTGAGCATGGGACTGGGCATCCCGGTGACTAGCCATTTTCTCGTGAGTGAGGAGTGGAGTCCACTCCTCTTGAGAATAACCCGCCTAGCATGGAAGATACAGACAGCCCTAGTTGATACATGAGCTATTCAAGCATACAAAACAGAATTTCATTTGAAGGTTTAGAGTTTGGCACATACAAATTTACTTGGAACGGCAGGTAGATACCGCATATAGGAAGGTATGGTGGACTCATATGGAATAACTTTGGGGTTTATGGAAGTGGATGCACAAGCACTATTCCCGCTTAGTACAAGTGAAGGCTAGAAAAAGACTGGGAAGCGACCAGCTAGAGAGCGACAACAGTCATGAACATGCATTAAAATTGATAAACATTGAGTGCAAGCATGAGTAGGATATAATCCACCATGAACATAAATATCGTGGAGGCTATGTTGATTTTGCTTCAACTACATGCGTGATCATGTGCCAAGTCAAGCCACTTGAATCATTCAAAGGAGGATACCACCCTATCATACCACATCACAACCATTTTAATAGCATCTTGGCATGCAAGGTAAACCATTATAAACTCCTAGCTAATTAAACATGGCATAAGCAACTATAATCTCTATTTGTCATTGCCAACATGTTTCATTCATAATAGGCTGAATCAGGAATGATGAACTAATCATATTTACAAAACAAGAGAGGTCGAGTTCATACCAGCTTTTCTCATCTCAATCACCCCATCATATATTGTCATTATTGCCTTTCACTTGCACGACCGAACGGTGTGGATAATAATAATAGTGCATGTGCAATTGGACTAAGCTGGAATCTGCAAGCATTTAATACAAAGGAGAAGACACGGTAACATGGGCTCTTTGTTAAATCAACGATAATGCATATAAGAGCTATTTCAACATCTTCATTATGGTCTTCTCCTCTCGACCCCCAAAGAAAAGAAAAGAAAAGAAACTATTTACACGGGAAAGCTCCCAACAAGCAAAAGAAGAACGAGAAATCTTTTTGGGTTTTCTTTTAATTATTACTACTACAGGCATGGAAAGTAAACTAGCTAAAAGCTACAACTAATTTTTTTTGGTTTTACTTAAGGGTTTTCAAACACACAAGAAAAAAGCAAGAAAAAGAAAATAAACTAGCATGGATAGTACAATGAAAAAGTATGAGCACCGACAACTAGAATGACTGTGTGAACATGAATGTAATGTCGGTGAGAAATACGTACTCCCCCAAGCTTAGGCTTTTAGCCTAAGTTGGTCTATGCCCACGTATCAAAGCTACTCTCTCCAGTGTACTGAGGAGGATCCTCGGGGTGCCACTGGTTAGCGAGCTCCTCCTGATCCCACTGATAAATACACTCCTTATATGGGTCAGGAGATGGCCCTGGCTCAGGCTCTAGGGATCGTGTTCACTCCCAATATGCATAAATGTCATCGGGCAGGATGATGTATGTGCCTGAATAAATGTTAAACAAAGAAGGTGCAGGCAGGGTAATAATCTGACAAGTCTTTTCACTTAATACCAGGTTATAAATGAGTCTCTTCTCCTTATCATCGCAAATAAAATCATGTGCTACCATACTTTTATAGTCTAAGAAAATAGGGGGCAGCAACTTTTCTTCTTTCTCATAGTGTCTAATAGGTATCTCAAAATATTTAGCAAGACGCGAAGCAAAGATACCTCCAAAAATGGGACCCTTTGTACGGTTTAGACTCAACCATTTAGCAACCATAGCACCTAAACTGAAAGTTCTGTCACGGAATAAAGTATGGCGCAAAATGGCGAGGTCAGGAGCACTGAGGCCCCCACTGTTCCCGCGGCCAATTAAACATCTACTAGCAAATATTGCATAGTAACGTAGAACAGGGAAATGTATGCTAGTAGTTCTTGCTTCTGACACTTTTCTCATTTCCCCTACAGCAATCATATCAATAAATCCTTCCACGTCCCTAGGATGTGGTTCCTCGATGCTGCCCTCAAAAGGCAACTTGCAAACCGCACAAAAATCATAGAGGGACATCTCCCTAAACTCATCATATAAATAAAAATCCATCGAAGGTGGTGATCTCCTAGCATGGAAATGAAAATTTTGCACAAAAATATTAGTGAGTAGGAGATACTGTTCGAGCTGGTCGTGGAGGAAGTCGGTGAGGCCCGCATTCTCAGCCAAGTAATAAAAATCATCATAAATCCCGGCTGCTCTCAAGAACTCATCACAAGGCCATTCACACGACCGAACCTCCGTGGTGCGAGGGAGATTATATTTGGGCTTCTTATCCTCTTCACTTTGCTTATCCTTCGAGCTTCGGCTCGAAGAGCCCCTCAATAATCTCTTCATCATTTTCTGAAAATGTCTGAAATTTTTACTAACTCAAAATAAAAGTGAACCAAACTCAACAAGATTGATAACAACTACTCCCACAAGTGCCTAGAGACTATATCATGCATTAGAACTAGTTGGGACAAAATAAATTTGACATGCAAGCTCAAGCATAGGGTCACCTAAACAGCAAAATTTTGCAATAAATAAAGCACTAGAACAAAAACTAATAGGACCATTGGAGGAGTCACATACCGAAGAACAATCCCCTAAAGCAGTTTTGTGAGTGGAGCTTTGAGCAAGGAGATCGAAAATGGCAGCAAGATGAGCTAGAACTCGTGCTTGAGCTGGTTGGTGATTTTTTCTAGAGGAAGAAGGAGTGTGTGGGTGCTGGAATAAGTGGAGGGGGGCCACGTGGGGCCCACGAGGCAGGGGGCGCGCCCAGGGGGTGGGCGCGCCCTGCACCCTCGTGGCCAGGTGGTGGCTCCCTCTGATGTGTTCTCAGTGCCAATAATTCTTAAATATTCTAGAAAAAAATCATATTTCATTTACGGGACATTTGGAGAACTTTTATTTTCGGGGTATTTTTGATAATTCAGAAAACAGTGAGAAAATACTATTTTGCTTTATTTAATTCTAAATAACAGAAAGTAAAAGGAGGGTATAGAAGGTTGTGCTTTCTAACTTCATCCATCTCATGCTCATCAAAAGGAATCCACTAACAAGGTTGATCAAGTCTTGTTAACAAACTCATTCTGAATCGCATGAAAACGGAGAATTTCGAATAGCACTAGGTTACCTCAATGGGGATATGCACATCCCCAATAATAAGAATATCATATTACTTCTTGACAGTAGGAAGAGGAAATTCAAAACCTCCAATAGTAATCGTTGGAATTTTTCCAATAGAATTAATACTATGGACTTGAGGTTGTTTCCTCGGAAAGTGTACCGTATGCTCATTACCATTAACATGAAAGGTGACATTGCCTTTGTTGCAATCAATTACAGCCCCTACAGTATTCAAAAAGGTCTACCAAGGATAATCGACATACTATCGTCCTCGGGAATATCAAGAATAACAAAGTCCGTTAAAATAGTAATGTTTGCAACCACAACAGGCACATCCTCACAAATACCGACAGGTATAGCAGTTGATTTATCAGCCATTTGCAGAGATATTTCACTAGGTGTCAACTTATTCAAATCAAGTCTACAATATAAAGAGAGAGGCATAACACTAACACCGGCTCCAAGATCACATAAAGCAGTTTTAACATAGTTTCTTTTAATGGAGCATGGTATAGTGGGTACTCCTGGATCTCCAAGTTTCTTAGGTATTCCACCTTTAAAAGTATAATTAGCAAGCATGGTGGAAATTTCAGCTTCCGGTATCTTTCTCTTATTTGTAACAATTTCTTTCATGTACTTAGCATAAGGGTTCATTTTAAGCATATCAGTCAAACGCATACGCAAAAAGATAGGTCTAATCATTTTAGCAAAGCGCTCAAAATCCTCATCATCCTTTTTATTGGATGGTTTAGGAGGAAAAGGCATGGGTTTCGGAACCCATTGTTCTCTTTCTTTACCATGCTTCCTAGCAACAAAGTCTCTCTTATCATAACGTTGATTCTTTGATTGTGGGTTATCAAGATCAACAGCAGGTTCAATTTCTACATCATTGTTATTGCTAGGTTGAGCATCAACATGAACATCATCATTAACATTATCACTAGGTTCATGTTCATCACCAGATTGTGTTTCGGCATCAGAAATAGAAATATCATCGGGATTCTCATGTGTGTCTACAACAGGTTCACTAGAAGCATGCAAAGTCCTATCATTTTTCTTTTTCTTCCTCTTAGAAGGACTAGGCGTATCAACATTAGTTCTCTGAGAATCTTGCTCAATTCTCTTAGGGTGGCCCTCGGGATACAAAAGTTCCTGAGTCATTTTACCCCCTCTAGTCATAACTCTAACAGCATTATCATTTTTCTTATTATATAATTCATTGAGCAAATCATTTTGAGCTTTAAGCACTTGTTCTACTTGAGTGGTAACCATAGAAGCATGTTTACTAATGAGTTTAAGTTCACCTTTAACTCTAGACATATAATCAGTCAAGTGTTCAATCATATAAGCATTACGTTTCAATTGTCTACCAACATAGGTGTTGAAGTTTTCTTGTTTAATAATAAAATTATCAAACTCATCTAAGCATTGGCTAGCAGACTTATAACGAGGGATATCACCTTCATCAAATATATAGAGAGAATTTACCTTTACTACCTGTGTCGGGTTATCAAGACCATGTATTTCTTCAATAGGTGGTAAATTCTTCACATCTTCAGCTTTAATACCTTTTTCTTTCATAGATTTCTTTGCCTCTTGCATATCTTCAGGACCGAGAAATAGAATACCCCTTTTCTTAGGAGTTAGTTTAGGAGTTGGTTTAGGAGGTGTCCAATCATTTTCATTACTCAGCATATTATTCTATAGCAATTCAGCTTGATCAACAGTTCTTTCCCTGAAAACAGAACCAGCACAACTATCCAGGTGGTCTCTGGAAGCATCGGTTAGTCCATTATAAAAGATATCAAGTATTCCATTTTTCTTGAGCGGATGATCAGGCAAAGCATTAAGTAATCGGAGAAGCCTCCCCCAAGCTTCTAGGAGACTCTCTTCTTCAATTTGCACAAAATTATACATTTCCCTTAAGGCAGCTTGTTTCTTATGAGCGGGGAAATATTTATCGGAGAAGTAATAATCATATCCTGGGGACTACGCACACAACCAGGATCAAGAGAATTAAACCATGTTTTAGCATCACCCTTTAATGAGAATGGAAATAATTTAAGGATATAGTAGTAGCGAGTTTTCTCATCATGAGTGAATAGGGTGGCTATATCATTCAATTTAGTAAGATGTGCCACAACAGTTTCAGATTCATAGCCATATAAAGGATCAGATTCAACCAAAGTAATTATCTCAGGGTCCACAGAGAAATCATAATCCTTATCATAAATACAGATAGGTGAAGTAGCAAAAGCAGGGTCATATTTCATTCTAGCATTCAAAGATTTTTCTTTCAGCTTAACTAACAGTTTCTTAAGATCACATCTATCATTGCAAGCAAGAAAGTCTCTAGCAGTTTCTTCATCCATAACATAACCCTCAGGCACAACAGGCAATTCATATCTAGGGGAGAATCTTCATCATCACTTTCATCAATATTATCAGTTTCAATAATTTCATTCTCTCTAGGCCTAGCTACTTGTTCATCGAGAAATTCGCCTAGTGGCACAGTGGTATCAAGCATAGAAGTAGTTTCATCATAAGTATCATGCATAACAGAAGTGGCATCATCAATAACATGCGACATATCAGAATTAATAGTAGAAGCAGGTTTAGGTGTCGCAAGTTTACTCAAAACAGAAGGAGAATCAAGTGCAGAGCTAGATGGCGGTTCCTTACCTCCCCTCGTACTTGAGGGAAAAATCTTAGTTCTTTCGTCTTTCAAGTTCCTCATAGTGATCAGCAGATATAAATCCCAAGTGACACAAAGAATAGAGATATGCTCACCGGCAACGGCGCTAGAAAATAGTCTTGATAACCCACAAGTATAGGGGATCGCAACAGTTTTCGAGGGTAGAGTATTCAACCCAAATTTATTGATTCGACACAAGGGGAGCCAAAGAATATTCTCAAGTATTACCAGTTGAGTTGTCAATTCAACCACACTTGGAAAACTTAATATCCACAGCAAGGTATTTAGTAGCAAAGTAGTATGGAAGTAACGGTAACGGTGGCAAAAGTAACAGTAGCAGTTTTGTAGTAATTGTAACAGTGGCAGCGATAAAGTAACTAAGCAAAGATTAATATGTGAAAAGCTCGTAGGCATTGGATCAGTGACGGATAATTATGTCGGATGCGATTCCTCATGCAACAGTTATAACATAGGGTGACATAGAACTAGCTCCAGTTCATCAATGTAATGTAGGCATGTATTCCGAATATAGTCATACGTGCTTATGGAAAAGAACTTGCATGACATCTTTTGTCCTACCCTCCCGTGGCAGCGGGGTCCTATTGGAAACTAAGGGATATTAAGGCCTTCTTTTAATAGAGTACCGGACCAAAGCATTAACACTTAGTGAATACATGAACTCCTCAAACTACGGTCATCTCCGGGAGTGGTCCCGATTATTGTCACTCCGGGGTTACCGGATCATAACACATAGTAGGTGACTATTGACGTGCGAGATAGGATCAAGAACTCACATATATTCATGAAAACATAATAGGTTCAGATCTGAAATCATGGCACTCGGGCCCTAGTGACAAGCATTAAGCATAGCAAAGTCATAGCAACATCAATCTCAGAACATAATGGATACTAGGTATCAAACCCTAACAAAACTAACTCGATTACATGGTAAATCTCATCCAACCCATCACCGTCCAGCAAGCCTACGATGGAATTACTCACGCACGGCGGTGAACATCATGAAATTGGTGATGGAGGAAGGTTGATGATGATGATGGCGATGGATTCCCCTCTCCGGAGCTCCGAACGGACTCCAGATCAGCCCTCCCGAGAGAGATTAGGGCTTGGCTGCGGCTTCTTGATAACCCACAAGTATAGGGGATCAATTGTAGCCTCTTTCGATAAGTAATAGTGTCGAACCCAACGAGGATCTAAAGTTAGAACAAATATTCCCTCAAGTTCTATCGACCACCGATACAACTCTACGCGCACTTGACGTTCGCTTTACCTAGAACAAGTATAAAACTAGAAGTACTTTGTAGGTGTTGTGGGATAGGTTTGCAAGATAATAAAGAGCGCGTAAATAAAAACTAGGGGCTGTTTAGATAAAGAAACAATAAAGTTAGTATAGCGAGTGTGGAAAAGTGGTGGTAGGAGTTACGAAATTGTCCCTAAGCAATTGACTACTTTACTAGACCGATAGCAAGTTTTATGTGGGAGAGGCCACTGCTAGCATGTCATCCCTGACTTGGAATTCTATGCACTTATGATTGGAACTATTAGCAAGCATCCGCAACTACTAACGTTCATTAAGGTAAATCCCAACCATAACATTAAGATATATTGGTCCCCCTTCAATCCCGTATGCATCAATTTCTATGCTAGGTTGAAGCTTCTGTCACTCTTGCCCTCCAATACATAGTCCTATCAACATACAACTAACCCTATGGTGTGATCCACACGCGTGCTCATATGATGGGCTCCAAAAGACAGAAACATAACCACAAGAAAATTAAACCAATCATAGCAATTCACCAATTACTGATAGGACAACGAAAATCTACTCAGACATCATAGGATGGCAACACATCATTGAATAATAATATGAAGCCTAAAGCACCATGTTCAAGTAGAGGATACAGCGGGTTGCAGGAGAGTGGACCACTGTAGATAGATGGGGGAAGGTGATGAAGATGTTGGTGAAGATGACGGCGGTGTTGGTGTAGATTGCGGTGACGATGATGGCCCCGGCGGCGTTCCGGCGCCACCAGAAGCGAGGGGGAGAGAGCCCCCCTCCGTCTCCTTCTTCCTTGGCCTTCTCCCTAGGTGGGAGAAGGGTTCTCCTCTGGTACTTGGTCTCCATGGCATGGGAGGGGCGAGAGCCCCTCCGAGATTGGATCTGTCTCTCTGTTTCCTTCTGTTTCTGCGTTTCAGATTTTGGCCTTTCACCGTTTCTTATATTCCCGGAGATACTTAACTCCGATTGGGCTGAATTTTGGACACAATCTCTATCCGGATATTAGCTTTATTGCGGCGAAAGAAGGGCACCAACCGCCTTACAGGGTGGCCACGAGGGCCCAGGGCGCGCCTGACCCCCTGGGGCGCGCCCCCTGCCTCGTGGCCCCCTCGGGCATCGTATCGCGTTGATTCTTCTTCCCAAAAATCACATATATTCCAAAAAAATCTCCTTTAGTTTTTATCCCGTTTGGACTTCATTTGATATGGATTTTCTGTGAAACAAAAACATGCAACAAACAGGAACTGGCACTGGGCACTGGATCAATATGTTAGTTACAAAAAATAGTATAAAAAGTTGCCAAAAGTATGTAAAGGTTGTAGAATATTAGCATGGAACAATCAAAAATTATAGATACGACGGAGACGTATCAGCATCCCCAAGTTTAATTCCTACTCGTCCTCGAGTAGGTAAATGATAAAAAAGATAATTTTTGATGTGGAATGCTACCTAGCATAATCTTGATCATGTAATCTAATCATGGCATGAATATTAAGACACGAGTGATTCAAAGCAATAGTCTATCATTTGACATTAAGACAATAATACTTCAAGCATACTAATAAAGCAATCATGTCTTTTCAAAATAGCATGGCCAAAGAAAGTTATTCCTACAAAATCATATGGTCTGGCTATGCTCCATCTTCACCACACAAAGTATTCAAATCATGCACAACCCCGATGACAAGCCAAGCAATTGTTTCATACTTTTGATGTTCTCAAACCTTTTCAACTTTCATGCAATACATGAGCGTGAGCCATGGATATAGCACTATAGGTGGAATAGAATATGATGGTGGAGGTTGTGTGGAGAAGACAAAAAGGAAGAAAGTCCCACACCGACGCGGCTAATCAATGGGATATGGAGATGCCCATCAATTTATGTCAATGTGAGGAGTAGGGATTGCCATGCAACCATACACTAAGAGCTATAAGTGTATGAAAGCTCAAACTGGAAACTAAGTGGGTGTGCATCCAACTTGCTTGCTCATGAAGACCTCGGGCATTTCAGGAAGCCCATCATCGGAATATACAAGCCAAGTTCTATCATGAAAATTGCCACTAGTATATTAAAGTGATAACTCAAGAGACTTTCTATATGAAGAACATGGTGCTACTCTGAAACACAAGTGTGGTAAAAGGATAGTAACATTTCCCCTTCTCTCTTTCTCTCTCATTTTTTGTTCTTTTTTT